>NW_019272107.1:10220-86679 GCF_002738345.1 Cucurbita maxima | reverse complement strand
TTTTTTTTTTTTTTTTTTTTTTTTTTTTTTTTTTTTTTTTTTTTTTTTTTTTTTTTTTTTTTTTAAGAAAAGAACGAGCTTTCACTGAAAAAAAGGAAAGAATACAAGAACATACAAAAAAACAAGCCCACAAAAGGAAGTCCCATTAAAGGAGGGGACTCGAACCCAGTAAGACTACATAAAGAGTACTTAAGAAAAAAAAAGGTATCATTGATGCCCCAAGAGAAACATTGAACCTCGTCAGTGACCACACTTCAAAAGGGTCTCTCTCAACTTCCAAAAAGATTCTATTGTTTCTCTCACTCAAAAATCCCACAACAGAGCACACAAGCCCGCTTGCTTTAAAAACCTCCTCTTCTCATGAAAAGGCAAATGGAGGAGGAATTTCTCAATCAACTCTTTTCAACATCTTTGCCTGGCCACCAATAACCAATTGCCTCGAAGAAAAAATCACAAACAGACTGCACAAAATTGCATCCTCCACAAGACTAGGTCTTCCTTCACCTTTCGATATTGAATGCAACAAACGAACCAACTAATGAAGGCATCTTCCTTACAAGTCTATCAAGAGTATTCACACTTCCATGGATAACCTGCTAGGTGAAGAACTCGAGCTTATTTGGAACTTTAAGTTCCCACAAATGAGGGGAAATAGACTCATAACAAAGAGAAGGATTAAGCGACCAATTAAAGAACGAGGTATAAGAAAAGCCCTTGGACAGGCTAAGACACCAACAACGAAAATTCCTCCTCCCAAGCCTGAACGCGAGCTCTTCAATCAAAGAAAGAAGAGTCAAAAGATATGTCGTCTCCCTATCAGACAATGCATGAAGAAACCCAAAAAAATAAAAATAAATAAATAAATAATAAAGAGGTCCCATTAAAAGGCAAAACATTAGTCACACGACAACTTTTCATAGAAGATAAGTGATATAAAGTAGAAAACGTAAAGCAAGGCAATCCCCCGACCCCTTGTCTTCCCAAAAATACGTTTCCTTCCCTCACCCACCACACAAAGAAATAAATCAGAGAGAAAAGGAAGCTCCAAGGCTGTTTCTTTCCAAGGATTTTTAAGATTACCTTTAACCCCACCCAACAACCAATCAAACGAATGGGACCGTATTTACTCAAAAAGATACTACACAAAAGGGAATTAGACTTGAGAGGGAACCACCTAAGCAATTTACCTAACAGCTCTATTTTGAACCCTAAGATTCCCAAGTTCTAAGCCACCAAGGCTCACTGGTTTCTCCACTAACTCCCAACTCACTACATGCACTCTTTCCTCGTCAACCCCTTCCCATAGGAAATCTTGTATCAACCTCTCAAGGCTCTGACTAACCCTTCAAGGCACTAAAAAGGGAAAGGATGTAAACTAGGATTCCGTTAAGCACTGAACTATTAAGGGTCATCCTACCCCTTTAGAGAAGAAGCAACGTTTTCAAGAAGCAATCTTTTTCTAATCTTGTCAACAACAGAATCTCAAAAAGAACGGTTTCTAGGATTACTTCCTAAAGGGAAGCCTAAATAAGAGGTAGGGAAGATATCAATATCATACCCCACTAGCATTGCCCATTGCCCCAACTTCTCAGGATCACAGTTTAAATCCAACAATTAAAACTTACCCCTATTGATCTTAAGCCCCAACGAAGCCTCCAAAAACCAAGCATGTAGTTTAACACAAGAAATGACTCCTCCTTGCCCGAGCAAAAGAAGATTATTTTGTCTGCGAATTGAAAATGAGAAAGTGACACCTTTCCCACTCCCACCTCGAAACCCTCAAGGATCCCTCCTTCAACACCTTTGGAAACCATCCTGTTAAGATCATCCACAACAAACAGAAAAAGAAGGAAACAAAGGGTCACCTTGCCTAAGACCTCTCAAAACTCTAATACTACGATGACCATTAATAAGAAACGAATACTTAACGAATCTAGTGCAACTCCAAATTATCTTCATACCTGCCCAATTATCTTGAAAAAAACCCAAAGAGAACCCATTAGAACTAGGGGTCTCACTCCCATCACAATCAAAGACTTCCTTCGTTATTTCTCCCAGCGAAAAAAGGGCCTTGAAAATTCACATTTAGAGTCTTGGAGAAAGGAGACCAATCAAACCCTTCAATGAAAGGCCTATTACTTGCTCCCGGATTGTACAGAACAAAAAGGAAAGAGAATTTCCTCCTTGAATTCCTTCCCCTTTAACCACATCCCTCAGTCATTCTCCAAAGAACTGATAAAATTTTTGCTTCTCTACCGTTTACCGAACGATGGAAAAAAGTTGGATTACAATCCCCTTCACCAGCCCAACTAACCTTGGCTCTCTGCCTCCAGCTAGTAGCTTTTTTCCTGACCACATCTGAACTCTGCTTTTAAAGAAAACCTTTCCTCTATAAGATATGTTGAAAGTAGGCCCTCCACTTCGAGCCCATCAATAATATTTAGCCTACTTAAAACTTCCTATTTCATTAATTTGATATTCCCAAACACTCCCCTACAAAACTGAGCACCCTTTTAAGGGTCCTCAACTTACCCATAACACAATATCCCTCCCAATTGTGAGGAACATCCACATTCCACCAAGAAGGAAAGGAAGCCTTAAAGGAGGGATGGACCAATCACATATTCTCAAAACGAAACAGACAAGGACCCCATTCACTGTCCCCGATGACATAATAAAAGGTGAATGGTTCAAAGTCACTCTAGACCCTAACAGTTGTCTCACACTCAACATAGCGACATCCCTTTCTGGAAGACAGCCGAGTCCCCCGTCTTTTGTACCGTTCTCAAGTCCCTGAACTTACGAAGTTTTGTTTCTATGGTAGACCAATTTGTTAACATTCCTCAATCCTTTTTTTTTTTTATTAACATAAGGGGTCAAATCAATATGTTCAAAGAAGAAAGATTGAGAATATCGATCTTATCATTCGTTCAATTCTTGGGGGATGAATATGTAGAATAGAGGATTTCAATACTGGCAAGAAAGGGAGGGAAACGGACAAGGTTTTGATTTCTCTATTTTTTTTTTTTTTTTAATAGGATCTCATTTTGTTGTGGAAGTGTAACAACAGGTGTATTGTCTTAATAAATAAGATAGGCCTTTATCAAATTTTATCTTTTAGCATATTTTATATATAGATTGAACAAGCTCATAAAAAATAAAATCATAATGAATAAAGGAAAATTCTTCCAAATAGGTTTTTGAATGATGAACAAATATGCATGCATTCACTCATGGGACGAACTGTCTCGTGATTTGCTTTGGAACCACACAATTAGAATTAGATTCGTTGAACTAAAATGTGTATCATCCAAATAGGAGATCTTTCAATGGAGAAGAACTGTGAACTTATAAATTCCTAACCCTAACCCATTCCCATTTTAGATGGAACAAATAAACTATTTTTTATTCCAATTAGTAAGAGGGACCTTGAACTAAGAAGTAGATTCTACTTTGTGAAATGAAACTCTATTCTTTAATTATCTCACTATAAATTCTGCAAAAATATTAGGGTGTCCATAAGGGTTTCCTATTCTTATAATAACGATGTTGTGTTTTTTATTCACAGAATTTAATTCTTTTTGTACTCTTGTTTGTAATTCTTCAATTTTTCGAGAAGCCAAAATAAATCTAAGGAGAATGTTGGGAATAATTATCTTGATATGTTGCTTTTGTAGACTAGTATAGGATAAAAATTTATCATTTGGCCCTAAATTAACCCAATAGAATCTTGTATGTTCTAACTCATTGAATTCTTCATTCTGATCTAGTTTAGTTATTGAGCCAATTGAAAAAGGGTTTTACTTACATATCCTCCAACTCCTTAGTCACCAAAATCTATCAATCCTACTTCGAGCCCTACTGTTAGATCAAGTAAACCTCTCATTCATCAAGCGGGATCTACCAGACAACAACCCTCAATGGACTCATTAAAAAATTTCATAGATCTTGTGATCCTTCCTCACAAGGCCTTCTCCAAAGAATATCGAGAACATTAAATTCCCTGCCACGCACCAACAAGGCCTGAAAAAGCCAGAAAAAATCACCCAGCTCCTCCCAAATTCTCTCCTACCTCTAGTCCTAGGGGCATTATAAACTCCAAAGATCCACAACACTAATGCATCGAAAGAACGAATTAACAACGAGACTGAAAACCTGCTTTTAACCACCTTCGAAATGGACATGGAACGACTGTTCCAAAGATTTATGGGACTAGCTCCACTGTCAGACCCATTCTCTGCAGATGATTTTCCCCTCTTATATTCTTTCTCTTCCATTCTTCCAATTTAAGTTTATGTTCAGCAACAAAACTCGTGCATGAGATCAATAAATAAATAAACAAACAAATTTACCGATATTTTTTTTTAATTAAATGAATAAATAAAATCATTTATGTAAATAAATATTAAAATTAAAATTGTCAACTGAAAACCCCTTCAATTGAAAAAAAAAAAAAAAAAAAAAATCGAATCTGATGAAGTTTGTCTTAGATTCTCTATGTCTTCGAAGGATTCTAGAAAAAGTTGAAATGGTATGAAAGAAGCACAATTCAGTCCAAAATAAGAAAGAGAGTGAGAATGGGAAGAAGAAGAGATGAGATCCTAAAAATGGATGAAGAGGGACGTGACTGAAATCAACATACAAAATTATGGAGGCAAGTCAATTTTACAAAATTCACCTTTGAGAGTGCCATCTTAAATGAAGATAATGAAGATGGTGATAATTGCAGCTTGTATTGACAGAAATCGGAACGATAATGGCGGATATGAAAAAATGGAAGTTCACATTTGCGATTACCCTTATCGATCGTTTCTCAACAACCAAAAATTAAGGTAATTGAATAATTATCGGAAACGGGTGCGAATTTAGAAAGAAAAAAGAGAGGTGGCAGTACGTACCTGAATTTCGACGTCCTCGTGAAAACCGTCAGGCGGAGAAGAAGTCTCGTTGGGATCGGCTGTGCGGTCAGCCGATGAAGAAGATGATTGGGGAGGGTAGCAGGAAGCAGAGTCTGGAGATAGGTCCATTGGGAGCTTGTCTCGAGGTTGAGGCAGTTCAATCGGCTCAGCCGCCGCCGCTGCCATAGCAGAGAGGTGCCGGTAGAAGGAGAGTTGGAGAGTTTGAAGATGCAGTGGTCGTTGGGTCCGGCCTTCAATTTGGTAAACGGACAAAATAAAAAGACGACGACGAAGAAAGCGTCGGTTGAATCTTGTAACTTGTAGTTGAAAGTGAACCTCCGCCTTCTTTGCCTTCTTCTCTGTTTTTTTGTTTTTTTTTTTTTTTAATTAAAAAAAAACAATTTTCATTCTTCCAAATTTATTAAAAGAAAAATTGCAAAAAATAATAATAATAATAATAATAAATACGCGTCAACTATTTTTTTATTTTTTTATTTTTTTTATTATTATTATTAAATGTTACATAAATAGTTAATAAGGTCTAAATTAATTAAGAAATGTGTGATTATGGAGGTAAGTGAAAAAGTATCTCTCTTGTCAATAATATATATTTTTAAATAATTTGAATTTGATGCTAATAAATTTATCATTTGATTGCGGTGTCAATTCCTCAACGTTAACTTGACTGCAAACAGAATTAGAACAAATTTTAAGCTTCCAAGTTTATTCCGAGAGAACTTAAGAAAATTCAAATTTTGTCCCTAAATTACATTTTTTAATAAATTATAGAATTTGACGATAATTTATACGTCAGAGATTTAAAAGATAAGATCAGACAAGACAGAATCTAGTAAATTTATTTTTTAAATAAACCGTAAAAGTTGTCAGAAAATCTTAATCTCGATCAGATTAAAGCAGTTTTGGTATTTACTTCGTTAATGTAGTTTTTGTTGTCGTCTTTGTCCTTTAATAATTTAATGTTTTTCTAAATTATTAAATCCGACCAAATTGACCACTTGCACATGGATAATTTTTTTTATTTTTTTTATTTTATATATATATATATATATTCAAACCATTTAATTTTGGGAAATCATACCATTAAACCATTTATTTTAACAATATCTAGAAAATTTTGAAGATCGCTTGAAATATTGATTTATATTAAATGCGAATATATATATATATATATATATAATTGACTCATTCATGATTTTGTTAAAAAAAAATTGAATGGAGTGCAAAACGTCCACATATATATAAAAAAAAGTTTGTGGTTGTTTGTTTGAAATTAGATCCTTGATCCTTTAAAGACTGCATCAGTCTCTTTGCAATGATTTAGTAACTTCGAGTTCATGTGCATCGTTCTTGATAGAGTTTGAGACTATTCAAAATCTTTAATATAAAGAAGATTAATCGCATATTTTTTGTTCTTGTAGATTGGCATTATGCTCACCTTATTGTCTCAATCACCAACTAAATTGAACGTAGAGATTGATAAAGCAGAAGGCAAAGAGGTTGTTAATTCACATGTAGATGCAGCTACGGGAGTGCCAAGCAGTAGTTTCAGATAGAACATGTTGCTCTGAAAATATTAGGAATCACGAATCTCACAATTGTACGATATTTGTCCATTTTGAGCATAAAACTCTCATGGCTTTACTTTTGGTTTTCCGAAAATACCTCATATTAATAAAGATGTATTCCTTACTCGTAAACCCATAATCATCCTCTTAATTAGCTAATGTGGGACTCCCTCCCAACAATCCTTCTCTCGAATAAAATACATCATAGACCTTGAACAACCTCCCCTTAATCGTGGCTCGACTTCTTTCTCTTGAGCTCTCGAACAAAGTACACTCTTTGTTTGACACTTGAGTCACTTTTTAACTACACCTTCAAGTCTCACAACTTTTTTGTTCGACACTTAGGATTCTATTGATATGACTAAGTTGAGGGCATGATTTTGATACCATGTTAGAAATCACGAACCTCCATAATAGTATGATATTGTCCACTTTAAGCATAAACTCTCATAGCTTTACTTTTAGTTTCCTCAAAATGTCTCATACCAATAGAGATGTATTTTTTACTCATAAACCCATAATTATTCTCTTAATTAGCTAACATGGGACTCTCTCCCACTACAAAGGTGAGCTCAAAGGCACACTGGTAGTATCATAATTAGCACACGGAGGAGTAGATAGAAAAAAGCATCCCACCAAAATTTAAGTGGCATGGAAGCCATATAAGAATCGTCTCGAGAATTTTGTATCATTTTCATACCATTTTCAACAAAGAAATGTTAGAGCCAAAATTGGCAAGTTTCGGGAAGATCCCGTGGGGTGGTGTACTGTTGTCATGTATAGTGAGTCCAACTATAACAACTACAACGTTCAGATGCGAGCTTTGCTACACCTTATTATCTAGTTTTACTCCTTTGTTCGACACTTGATTCACTTTTGATTACACATTCGAGACTCACAACTTCTTTGTTCGATAATTGAAGATTCTATTGACATAACTAATTTAAAGACATGACTTTGATATCATGTTAGAAATTACGACCCTCTATTATGATATGATATTGTCCACTTCGAGTATAAGCTCTCGTAACTTTACTTTTAGCTTTTTCAAACAACCTCCTACCAATAAAGATATATTCGTTACTTACAAATCCATAATCAATCTCTTAATTAGCCAATGTTACATGGAACTCCTCTCTCAATAATCCTCACCACAACATACCCATCTTATTACAATTGTTTCCATTATTTCCATTCCAGCGTCCATGCCCACGGTTTCGTCCACAACAGTTGCCGCTTCTCTCATTACTTCCATTGAACTGCCGTTGATTTCCTTGGTTGCCGGAGTTGTTTTCTTTTATTACTATTATTAGTTCCTGAAGACTGAGTATTAGCTCCCCCAACTCTTCTATGAATTTTGAAAAAATCCAGGCGTTTCTCGAAGGATCTAGCTCATATTTGCAGCCCAGCCCAGCCCAACAATGATGTTGACAGTCGATGTAGTCGATTTTGCCTCTATTCTCATGCAATCCGTTGGGTCTTGGATGGGTCAAGACGACTGGGTTTGATAGTGGGAGAGTTTCTGGAATTGGGTTGGGTTGCGTTGGTTCGTATCCTTTTCTAAGCCCAGAGCAGGCTTTCATTACTACTGGCAGGTGCTTGCTGACAAGCCCACCAAGCAACCCAAATGAAAAAGGCAGAGCACAAGTAGGATAGCGAAGTTAGAAATTTGGAAGAACGCAGAAGACAGCAGCTGAAAAAGCATCTAGCAGTGGACCAGACCATACCAGACCAGACCAGACCATACCAGAGAGGGAGTGAGAAAAAGAAATATGAAAGAACCCAACTTTAAATACCTTCTTTCTTCTTTTCCTAATTCCAATAACCCAAATCCCAAACTTTCAACCCCCAATTTCCTAACCTTTTCAAAAAAGCAAAAGAACCAACAACAGCAACCCAGTTGGCCCCACACAGTACACAAAAAGAATACAAATTTTAAATCCTCTCTCTCTTTATTTTCCTTTTATATTCCCCTCACTGGCGTGGCTTATGATATGAGTAGTTTAAATATTAACAACCTAATCATTTTAATCACCAAGTGTTTTGCTTTCCTAGGAATTACACCTCTCACATGCCATCTTGATTGGACACCATGAAAGGTATATTCCAGTTGATTAATCCATGGCTCTACAACTAAACTAGAAAACAAGGAAGGATTGTGGTGAGTAGCAGTGGCTGGGCAGGGCTGGAGGTGGGGGAGTCAAAATGACAAAAGTTTGATACCCACTGGGGGAGGAGTGGCCGCTTTGACCAAATGCTTCCAACTTACTTTTTTGATGTGTTTTGATTATTAATACGCAGAAATCAAGTATTTGGTTGAAACATTTATTCAATGCTGTGCGATTCCCAATGAAACTAGAATCTTCTCTCCTTCTCCTTTGTATTGGCGTTGCTGGTTTAAGGTCCTCTTTTCACATGCCCGCTTTGTATGGTTCAACTTCATTTCCATTTCCATTTCCTGTACCACTCATCATTATTGCTCCCTCATCTTACTTTCCTTTTCCTCTTTTCTAATATCTTATGTCACATGCTAACAATTTTCACCCTACATAAATAAAGAGACCCATGTTGTGCGATTCCACGTTTATTAGAGAGGAGAACAAAACACTCTTTCATACAGACGTAAAAACTTCTTTTTAACAAACGCGTTTTAAAAATCTTAAGTGAAAAATTAGAAAATGAAAGTTCAAAAGGAACAATATCGCCGGTGATGACTTACATCCTAAGATGTTTCCTTTAAAATATGGCAAAATCCGGTTTAGAAAAGCCCATTTTCTGCTTGATCTCAGCAAGTTCTTAATGCTTTGGCGACTGTGACAGAACAGTGTATGGGGTTTCATCCTATTTAGACACAAAAGCATGAAGAATGCTTTGGCGACTGTGACAGAACAGTGTATGGGGTTTCATCCTATTTAGACACAAAAGCATGAAGGAAAGGGACAAGATTTTATATAATTCAATGGCATATACCTTGTAATAACAACAAATTTTGTTGGGTAGCTCTCAGTTGATTAAGATGTGGTGATTGATTATTGAAGGAAAGGTAAAATTGTTAAGTCTTACTCAACTGGTGTGGCAGTGGGCAGTTCGCCAGTCCCTTAAAACTAAGCCTCCTTGACGCTTTTACTCACTGCCACTGTCCTGAGTGAGTGCCTAGCCCATCCATCCAAAAGCGTAGGCGCAGCGGAGGGAGGCGGAGTGGAGCGTCCCTACATATTTTAAAAGAGGGACAACCGTGGGCTCCACACCTCCCTCCCTTCTCTTTCACAGTCATTTTCTTTCCGCCCAAAGCAAAGCAAAAGTCTTTTCCGGATTCTGCTCTCATTCTTTGTTTTACCATTCCTTCTATTAGCTCCTTCTCCAGATCCCTTCTCTGGGTCACTCACACTTCGCTCCGCCGCACCGTCTCTCTCTGCCTCAACCTTCCAGGACTCTACCGTCGTCGAATTGCACAAACCCTGCATACTGCTCTGCCCTTCTCCTACAATATCGTCTCACCAGGTGGTTTCTGTTTTCTTGCTCATTACCTCTTTCAGATCTCTTTGTTTTCCTTGTTGCGTTGCTTTCAGTTCATTTTAAGTTTGCCCTCGCTTTTCTACTCTCTTTCCGAGCTTGCAATGCCAGGAAACAAAGCATATATTGTAGCAATGTGATTAAAAGGAACCGTTTATAAAACCCTTCTAACTATATCAATGTTGGAGTTTCACTTCTGCTTATTTCCTGAGCTTCCCGTTTTTTGTCTGCATAACCAAGAAATTCGAATTGGGTTTTGTAATTTCTTATGCTCCAAGGACAGGGTTGTGTCACTAACCCTGAGCTAAGCTATTCTTCCGATTGCATCAGGTTATTCGGATTAGTTTTAGTTCTTGCGGATCTCTGTTTCCATTACGTTTGGGGCCTTNTTTCCGAGCTTGCAATGCCAGGAAACAAAGCATATATTGTAGCAATGTGATTAAAAGGAACCGTTTATAAAACCCTTCTAACTATATCAATGTTGGAGTTTCACTTCTGCTTATTTCCTGAGCTTCCCATTTTTTGTCTGCATGACCAAGAAATTCGAATTGAGTTTTGTAATTTCTTATGCTCCAAGGACAGGGTTGTGTCACTAACCCTGAGCTAAGCTATTCTTCCGATTGCATCAGGTTATTCGGATTAGTTTTAGTTCTTGCGGATCTCTGTTTCCATTACGTTTGGGGCCTTCTTGTGTTCTTTAACTGCTTGTCCTTACTTATTGTGGGATACTCATTTCACTGATATTTAAGAAAGCATGGAAGACTAAGTAAGGATATATTGATTCGTATGTTACCTGTTGAAGATAGGATTAACTGAACTAAAACCATATGTGCAGATCTTTTTCACTTGGAAGCTTCTCTATGTGATGACACAAGTCACTGTACATGGAGAGGATTCCAGAATCAAAAGCAGTTCCATTATTACTGCCCATAGAGATGCTTCCAGAATCAAAGCTACGTCCGGGAAAATTTTGTGTTTTGGATGATATACCAAAAACACACATGGCCTCAGCCAAGCAAGCTGGCCATTGGTCGAACATGCACTCAGCTAAGGTAAGAGAAGTAGGAAGATCTATTGGACAAGGGTATCAAGATCTAGAATTTACTGTACCTATACGGACAATGAAGGGGAAATCCTCTTTTTTGGGGCAGGAAGAACCTAAGCGTGATGCCACATTAAGGGGTAGTAGAAATCTAATTGAGGAAGGTGGTCCAAGTTCCTTCTCTGGGGCTAGCCACCCGCCAGAGCCTGTGGATATGGATCTTATGAGAACAGTTTATGTACCCATAGGGCAGAATAAACCCGATGCCCGGTGCTTGATGAAGAGTTTTTCAGTGAAGGGCCCTTTTCTTGAGGATCTTTCAATCAGGGTTCCAGCCAAGAAACCAAGCCCAGCTGTTCTCTCCCCTGCAGAAAGCTTAGTTGATGAACCACATGAGTTGGGTGTTTTATCTTCCCCTGTTTCAATTCCTCGTGCATCACAAAATACAGAAACCTCCCTCCTTCCCCCAGATTCGGAGGAGAAAGGTTTCAATTCCTCGTGCATCACAAAATACAGAAACCTCCCTCCTTCCCCCAGATTCGGAGGAGAAAGAATGTGTTTGGGATGCTTCTTTGCCCCCAAGTGGGAATGTAAGTCCACACAGTAGCATTGATAGCAGTGGAGTTGTCACAGCTATGAGCGTGGTTAATAGTTGTGGTAGCGCATATCGAAGTGATGGAATGGTTAGTATTGAGAGAAACTGTGAAAGTACGAAAGGAAGCATTAGAGGGGACTCTCTTGAGAGTGCAAAAACAAGTATTAGTCGTGCTAGTGATAGCAGTGGTCTTAGTGATGATAGTAGTTGGAGTAACATTACAGGAAGTGCTAATAAACCCCACAAAGGAAACGATCCTAGATGGAAAGCCATTCTTGCTATTCGAGCTAGAGATGGAATATTAGGCATGAGCCATTTTAAGCTTCTGAAAAGACTTGGATGTGGTGATATTGGTAGTGTTTATCTGTCAGAGCTAAGTGGGACTCGTTGTCATTTTGCAATGAAAGTAATGGACAAGGCATCGCTTGCCATCAGGAAGAAGTTAACGAGAGCTCAGACAGAAAGGGAGATCTTACAATTACTTGACCATCCATTTCTGCCGACTTTGTACACCCACTTCGAGACTGACAGGTTTTGCTGTCTAGTAATGGAGTATTGTCCAGGAGGAGACCTGCACACTTTGAGGCAACGACAGCCAGGGAAACACTTCTCTGAGTATGCTGCAAGGTACAATAAATACTTTAATGAAGGAAATATAATTAGCCCCTGTTTTTTTTTTTTTTTCCATTTGTTTTTCCTTCGGTCAGTTTTATATTTCTTATCATTAGAGTTTGGAGAGGTCCTGCACGCTCACATCTGATTCAAAAACACGTCTGTTGCATTCTTTGGGTATCTAGATAACTGATCATTCCTGGATTCTCTTTGAGCTGAAAACTTGGAAAAATAATGAAGATAAAAGAGGATAGAGTTGCATTTGAGGACACTCCAATGCAATGAATAGCTGCATATCCATATATAAACTAACTGTTTATGTTATATTTGATGGTGAACCTTCTTTTATTATGACACCAAGAATTTGAGTGGCTTCATCAAGTTTCTCATGCCCAACCCCAATAGTTGAATATCGCCAAGGGTAGCCTTGCTGCCATGTACCTCTAATGCTTTCAATAAATTTGAAGACTTTTCTTTCTCTTGTGTTTCCTCATTTTTCAAATGAAAGATACTGTTTCCTATCCTCCCCTCTCTCCTTCCTTTTTGTGTGTTCTCATCTTCGATCCTCAACAATCCTCCCCTTGAACAAAGTACACCATAGAGCCTCCCCTAAGGTCTATGAAGCCCTCGTACAGCCTCCTCTTAATTGAGGCTCGACTCCTTTCTCTAGAGTCCTCGAACAAAGGGTGTACTTTGTTCAATACTCGAGTCACTTTTGACTACACCTTCGAGACTCATAACTTCTTTGTTCGACATTTGAGGATTCTATTGACATGGTTAAGGGCATGACTCTGATAGCATGTTAGGAATCACAACCTCCACAATAGTATGATATTGTCCACTTTGAGTATAAGCTCTCGTGGATTTGCTTTTGGTTTCCCCAAAATACTTCGTACCAATGAAGATATATTCATTACTTATAAATCCATGATCACCCTCAATTAGCCGACATGGGACTCCCTCCCAACAATCCTCAACAGAGACACCTTCGGTGTCTGCGTCAATGTCCACTTACAAGTTACAGCTCCCTAATTTCCCAACGATGTCATTGCTAAATCCAATTTCTGTGTGGATATAGCAATAATTTACTACAATTTCATAGTGTTTTTTTTTTTTTCCCATTTCGATAGATCTGCTCTGCTTGCTTCCTTTATTTTTAGTAGAAGCAATGCTTCTGTTTACACTTCTTTTGTTATCCACTTATAAACGGTAGCCTTTTGTTTAACCTCCTTTGTTTAACCTTCCTTTGAAGCGTGGGGTTTCCTTGCCGCCGTGGCCTTTAGGCTGTCTTCATTTTGTTCTTCTACTGAAAAATTCGTTTTCTTTTGAAACAGTAGTTTTAAAAGGCGAGAACTTCAAGCAAAATTCATTTGTTATCTTTGTGTCCGTCCAACTGAGGTCAATGTGTCCTTATGCAAGTTCTTGTATTTGCAGGTTTTATGCAGCAGAGGTTCTACTGGCACTCGAATATCTACACATGCTTGGGTTCTTGTATTTGCAGGTTTTATGCAGCAGAGGTTCTACTGGCACTCGAATATCTACACATGCTTGGTGTTGTCTATAGGGACTTGAAACCAGAGAATGTACTGGTTCGTGATGATGGCCACATAATGCTCTCAGATTTCGACCTTTCCCTAAGATGTGCAGTGTCGCCCACCCTGATACGAACCTCATACGATTCCGACCCATCTAAACGAGGATTTTGTGTCCAGCCAGCCTGTATTGAGCCCTCATCAGTTTGCATCCAACCTTCATGCTTTCTTCCTCGACTCTTCCCTCAGAAAAGCAAAAAGAAAAGTCCCAAGCCTCGAAGTGAGCTGGGGTTGCAATCTAGTGCCCTTCCCGAGCTGGTAGCAGAGCCTACTGCTGCGCGATCCATGTCTTTTGTTGGCACCCACGAGTACCTAGCCCCTGAAATCATTAAAGGAGAGGGTCATGGAAGTGCTGTTGATTGGTGGACTTTTGGCATTTTCTTGCATGAACTATTGTATGGAAAAGGGTCATGGAAGTGCTGTTGATTGGTGGACTTTTGGCATTTTCTTGCATGAACTATTGTATGGAAAAACCCCATTCAAGGGATCAGGGAACAGAGCCACACTATTCAATGTAGTAGGGCAGCAGCTGAAGTTCCCAGAGTCTCCAGCAACTAGTTATGCTAGCCGAGATCTTATTAGAGGTTTACTCGTGAAGGAAGTTCCCAGAGTCTCCAGCAACTAGTTATGCTAGCCGAGATCTTATTAGAGGTTTACTCGTGAAGGAGCCACAGCATCGACTTGGGGTCAAGAGGGGTGCAACTGAGATCAAGCAACATCCTTTCTTTGAAGGTGTGAATTGGGCTTTGATTCGATGCAGCACGCCCCCAGAAGTGCCTAGACCAATGGAGGCCGAACTGCCTAAGTTTGGGGTAGCTGACACAACAGGGGTTGGCGGAGGCGGCGGCGTCGGCGGCGTCGGCGGCGGCAGTAAGAGGAGGGTAGGTACAGATGTTGTGAAGTCCGGTGGTCAATATCTTGACTTCGAGTTCTTTTAAATCTCGGATAAGCAGGATGGTTTGGTGGCGTCTAAAAGTAATTGGCCACAAGATGGTCTGTGTTGTTCGTTCTTCCAATATTGAATCCGCCTCATAGTTAGATAGATATTCCACTCCTAGAATTGGTACGTTTGATAAATTGAGTTTCTGAAAGAATCCACGTATTGCACGCTGTCTGATATGAACAAGTCTGAACCATGATGGTATTCTCATCAGATCTTCCATTTGGTACACTGCAGTAAATTGCAATTCATGACCCATGTCTGCCTCTTTTTCATCAACAATCATCACTCACTACTGCAAATTACTGTCGTCTGTGCAAGGCAATCCCTTCTAGATTGAGAATACAGTACCCGACCATAAATTGGTTTGACTCTCTTGCACAATCACAAAGGCCGTTGACAAAAAAATATATGATTGTAAGCAGGCAGCTACACCTTTGCCTAACAAAAACTAATTGCATTTGTTATGAAGCTGGTAAACACCTATTCACTCATTTAGAAGAAGATTAAAAAAACATGCCTTCGTGCTCCGTAACAGATCAAAGATTCTTGAAAATACACAACAATCAAATTCAGTCATATTGATATCATAATTGGTCAAAACCATGGTCAGGTCATCTCCTCTTATTCAATCAAAGTTCAGTCGATCCATCAGCAACTCCAATTGGTCTATTTGCATCGCACAAAATTGAAACCCTAATGTCAATAGAGATATGAGTAATCGAAAGAGAAGAAGAGGGTCAAGACAAGATTACAAAAAACAAACCCTTTAGGCCATGCTCATTTCCTACAACCCTAGAGACAAAAGGGAGAGGACCCATTAAATAAACAATTAAATCATAATTCATTCAATTAGCCTTTGGGAGATACAAAAACATTTTTCATCTTCGTTCTCGCCTCTTATTATAATTTCATATTTATTTTCGTAAAGATTGGGTTCATATTTTATTTCCATAAAGATTTGAGTGGAGTGGAGATTACCCATAAAAATAGAAAATAAAAAAATAAAAAAAAATCAATTATATATATATATATATATATATAATTTTTTAATGTCCATTTTTTACTATAATTTTTATTATGAAAAGTAAACTATTTTAATAAATTTAATAATATTTTATAAATATAAACTTATTTATTTTTTACTAAATTTGGATATATATTTTGTATGGAATATATTTTCTATATGAACGTAGATCTTTTATTCGGTATGGATCAAATGAAATGTATGTAAAAATTATTTTTATACGGACATAATACTTTTTGAAGACTTTTATGTTAGAAACGGATACGATATGGTGGTAGATATATGTATTTATATATAAAAGAAGAAAGGAGAAGTAGAAGTAACCATGAACGTTCAAGTGAGAACTGACCATTACATATAAAATATTTGAAACACACGTTTTCAATGTTGTGGCCATGGTTTTATGCACCTTTTTCATAGTGCTACCATTTTTTAAACTTATTTTTATAGAATCTGACATAACCATAAATATTATATTAAAATTTTCAAATTAAAAAATACATTCAAACTTTCCCCATAATGTATTTAAGAATACCAATTTTGTTGGCATTTAAATTATACAATTTCCCAGAGAATAATATAATAGAATATGAATTACGAACACGTGGTGATTTGGAAGTTTCCAAGAAATAGACGTTGCGTTGAACTGAATGATATATAAAGACATAGATATGAATAGTGAGTGTGGCTGATTTTAGTAGACTGAGAGAACCAAGAATGTCGAGTAACAGCAATTGTTCACAAGGGTCGTCGTCGTCGGAGGTGTTTCTGTTGGAGTGGATTCGGCGACATCTTTTGGAGGACGAGTTGGATTCGGTTGGAGGATTAGGGAAAAATACTCCGAGTTTGAAGAGTGGTGATGGGGTTACGGATATCGAGGCCCCCGGGAAAGGGAGTTCGATTAGAGGGCTGCAGTTTAGAGGAGTGAGGAGGAGGCCATGGGGGAAGTACGCAGCAGAGATCAGAGACCCCAACAGAAAAGGGGCTCGGATATGGCTGGGGACATACCAGACCGCTGAAGAGGCTGCTTTGGCTTACGACCGAGCTGCTTTTCAGATGCGGGGAGCCAAGGCCAAGCTCAACTTTCCTCACATGATTGGTTCCGCGGAGGCGCTGATTGGCATAGGCTGCTGTTACCCTAAGCGCGCTTCCCCTAATTCCCCTCCGCCCCTATTCAGCGTCAAGCGCCCTAGAACTGACTCGCCCTCAATGCCACGATGTTAAACTTCATAAATCCCTACCACTACTCATATGCATCATGTTTGCCTTCCCTTGCCTAATGGATTTTGTATCCCTATGCTTATGCTTATGTAAATTGTTCTCCCCTTTTTCTTTTACTTCAGGGGATTGATCGACGATTCACTAATACAAATAAAAAGCTACAATATAATATAGGAGCGACGACTAAGTTTAAGGAGGGCATGACTTACTCTCCACAATGGTACGACCACTTTGAGCATAACCTCTTATGACTTTGCCTAAATTAGCCAATGTGGGTCTTTCATCATCAACACATTGAATATCAAATTGTCAATTAAAGGGTCTTCAACATCCAAAGTTGGAACTAACGTGACTAACAATTCTATATCATTCGATATAGGACAATGATATTAAGTGATATGGACAATGTGACACCTGAATAAAGGAGAGGGACGTAAATGAATTAAACAACATCCAAATTAGAGCAATCATGAAGAAATGAAAGGTAAGAAAAGCCTAAAACAATTAAAAGTTAATTTACATTTTAGTCCCGTGTTCCTCGTTCTCATATAACAATATAAATAATAGCAATAAAATAAGAATAATAATATTATTTTTTATTTATTATTTTTGTCCACAATTAAGGGAACCTTATTCATTATTCCCTCTTCGTTACAAAAAAACTAAACCCCCTCATCATATATTAAATGTTATTTGCAATCGCATGTGACATCCTCATATTCCTTTTACATTTTTTAAAGCAAAAAAGAATTTAATAACTAACCTTTCTTTCGTTGTTTGCTTTTGTCGTATAAAAAAGTATATATTTATTCATGTATACACACCTGCGTTGCGTTGATAGAAGCCTTTTTTTGACACTTGTTTTGTCGACGAGTTAGGTTAGATCAAAAACTATTCGTATACTTATGACTTAACTATAATAAAAAAAAGTCTTGAAATTTTTATAAATTTTAAAATTAAATAACGTGAAGGTGTGAATTCAAATACTTGATTATTATAGATAGATAATGAATCGAATTTCGTGCTCTAAATCGAGGAAAACTTGTAGTTTATACACAACCACGTAGCTAAAGAAGAAAGATGACCGTTCCTATTTTAGTATTTTCATTTTTTAAAACTTGTATTTATTTTTTCCATCATTTTTAAGTTTTATATATATATATTTTGTAAAAAAAAATTGAAATTTGAGTGAAGGGTAAAAAAATAAAAGTTAAATTTATTTATTTTTTATTCAATATATGTTGCCATAAAACTAATGGTGGATATATATATATATATATATATTATTCAATAATAGTAGTAAGGCAAATAAAAAATGGAAAACAATAAAAATAATACAGTAAATAGAAATATAATAAATTATAGGTTTTTATTTTCTAGATTTGATGAACAAAAAAATAATAATAAATTGGATGGATTTGAATATTAATTGGGTGGTTTTTATTTAATTAGATGTTTCACCTTTATTCGCTTTTTTTTATTATTATTATTTTATGGAAAGAGTTCTTTATTGTTTTTAACCTTGGAAAGTTAAATATTTTTTATTTTTATAATAATTTTAAAAGTAGAATATAGGGTTGGATTATAACTCTATTGGTAAGTTTGTCCGTGACTAAAAAATCCACAGGTAAACCTACGTTATTTTTTTAAAATTTTAATAGCAACAGTAATTATAATAATAAAATATTTTTTCAGTCAAAATGAAAGTCAAGATTCAAGGATACAGACTTTGAAAACGTGTTAAGCAGTTAGCCCTACTTGGTTGAATCAGCATTGACCAAGTTAAATGAGAGGTAAATTACCAAGTTAGCCCTTATAATGTAGGTTTATAATATTTTTAATTAATTGGACTATATATGTGCAATAAATTTATATTTTGTATCTGCTAAATTATTGTTAGTTAGATTTTATATGTTATAGGACAGTTTAAGTGGGTAAAATATGATTTAAGAATTGGTTTAACTAATTTCAAATTTTTAATTAATTTTTCAATTTTTTTTAAACTTTTAAAATTTTATTAAAAGTCGATATTAGAAGAGAGAAATACTTATAAAATTTCCATAAGCTTAAGGAAAAAAATATATAAAAAAGTGAAAATCGAAAAAGAAATGGTCAAAGTTAACCAGCCAGAAGGATATTTTGGTGATTTCCGCACCACCTTGAAATTATTAATGAGGATAATCAATATTTATTTAGGAGAAAAAGAAAAAAGAAAAAGAGAAAAAATGTTCCAACTGTCAGGACCAGACTTTTCCTACACTAACTCATCCCAACCATTACTAAAAAGATAACAATTATGAAGTTTAACTTAAATTAAAAAAAATAAAAACTAAAAGATCATTTTGTACCATGGTTCTTTCATAAAAGTTGCTCAAATGTTTTAGGAGAATCATTATAGATTTTTAGATCGTCTAAAACCATACAGAAATAAGCAAGAACGATAGGTAAGTTCTCGAGATTTTAATTTTCGTATTTCTCTAGGTCGAAAATTTAGTATGATTTTCATAAGAGTATTTCGCACAACTTCTCAGCAAAAAGTTGGAGTTGGTTAAATAAACCAGAAGCTGAAGTTTTGACGAGCTCCTGAAAACAGTATGAACAAAATTTTTAACCAACGTCGACTACAATTTATTTCTTTCTGTAGTTGACGATTATTTACAAGTAAAAAACCTTTGGAAAGTACGATTAGAACTATATAACTCTCAGGAAAGAATCATGTTAATTCAAATGGGGTATAAAAAGGTTCAAAAACCAAAAGAAAATAGGAAAAATCATTGAAATTGCAATAATTTGGAAATCTAACCATAGAAGACAGAAGTGCACGTTGACATGTGTCAAGCACCGAGTGGAATAATGCGGCAATCATCCGGTGTGACATGTGTCAAGGAAGTGTGTCTGGACGAGAGTACACCACACATCACAACGCCAATGGGCCAACCTAAATCGATTGACCTGACTCAAGTCTGCATCTGCCACATGTCGACTACTATGAGTTTATGAGTGTACCCTGTGAGAACTACTGTGAAGTTTTCCCATTAATTTTTGTAGTGAGTTTGCCATGAGCGACAAGAATCCACAATTGTACCTTAAAAGTTGCTTGTGATTATTGCTCATGCATGTGAGTTATGCACTTATACAATGACGATAGAGGTTCGCCAACTAGCCCCTAGTCGTAAACTAACTCGATTGTCAAGGGTTGGGATAACCATAGAACTGCATATGATGTTTTATGATTGACTTGTTTTGTGTAGGGATTATTAGGAAGTTTGCTAGTTAGGTTTCTCTTGGTGAATCAGACACGAGCAACAAGGGTCAATAGTTGCACCTTATAGTTGGTTGAGCATGCATGAACCCTATGAGATTTATGCAGTGTCGCGCCTCAAGGACTTAGAGATATGATGATGAGAGAGACTAGCAGAAACGACTAACCAAAATATCTAGAGAACTTAAGAATATTCCAAATGTTGGAGTTCGAGATAAAACCAATAACAAGATTAATAGAATCCGATATCAAACTATGAATTACCAGCTTGCTGAGTATATTTATATGCTCAACCCTACTACTTCAACTTTCTTTTATTATAGAGATTGATGTAGCGGTCGAGCGAAAGCACACATGGGTTGTTGGCTAGAGAGAGTCTCATCACACTTGAGTTTAGAGTTACTTTTGTACTTATCTTTCAAATCCGGTATTTCATGAATTTGAAATAGTTTGATCTTATAGTCATGCATTTTGGTGGTCTCCTTTTTTTCTTCTTTTGTAAAAGCAAAATTTTCATTACTATTTTAATTGAATTTCAAAGTGCATGCACATGTTGAATTGGGTCGTTACAACTTGAATAGTATATAGTTGACATACAAAAGCATCGTGATCTACAATATATGAATAAAGTTGGTTGTCTTATCCTAATATTGCAATTAACACAACCCACCTTATAATCATTACAAATGATTTGATCCAAATCGTTCATATAGAAACATGTTAGTAAGAGTATCCTATGCAATGAGTTTGCATAAAATTTAATCACAAAATATCACAAAATGCTTAATCTTGCGAGATGAAATTCACTCATTCTCATCACCTTAGGAACATATGATTTGAATACTTTAGATATTTCTTTCATCTAAGTTTAAAATTTTTGGTGTTAATATGTGCTAGCAAAGAGACCTTATAGTCATACATATTACAAGCTTCAATAATACAAAATTAATCAATCAATTTTCATGCTAAACTATATGTTTATGTGGCACTCTTATGTATTGTAGGATGAGTTTCTTTGATATAATTATTATAAGCAAATTGAACTTTCATCAACTATTTGTACCATTGATTCTCGATTAAATAATATATAATGATCCAACCATAAATTGAGTCTCTCCCGAAGATCTTACTTTATGAGAGTGGTTGTGCATAGTGTTCTAGGGAAGAGAGGAAGCTTGTCATTGTGTCATGTAATGTAATATGTGTGCCTTTCACTTACCCATAGATGTCATAAAATGTTCGTGTCAAATTCTTGTTTACAAGCTCAAATAGTCTCAAGTGATGCAAGCAATGACCTGTGGGCCTGCACGAGAAGAATCTAGTACTAGTATGATGTTAGGTACCACATACTCTGATGCTTAAGTCATAATCAAATATATCATCCACTCGTTAGACCAAAGAAGGAAGATTTTAAGTTATTAGGAACACAACAATCGGCTCTTCGGTTCAATACTAAATTATAAATTTACAAGTCTTCAATTAACACCATTTAGATTTTATATCAAATTTTGATTAGTTAAACTGTTTATAATCATTGTTAAGAAGTGTACTCAGTCATAACTAAGAAATTTCTGCCAGTGAACAGGATGTTTTGAGTTCGAGTTGAGCTGTAGAGTTATCTAAGAAATAAATAAAACCCAGACAAACTTGGATTCCATAACAAAGTTCAAAAAGTAACATCAGGCAGGCCTAACTCTGAATCATCCCATCAAACATTAACCGTAGCAAACAAGAACTAAAAATAAAACACGATGCTTATAGCTCAGCCATTGAGTAAACAGAGAATTATTTCAACTTAAGATATAAGCCAAAGGGCAAGATGGAATGGGATGATTGACAAGATTAGTTCTCACTCGTAGATCCAAGAATGAAGGCTGCTCTGCCAGTTAACAGGGCCCTCCGAGAACCATAGAGCAATTTCCTTCCTCGCACTTTCAACGGAATCGCTTCCATGAATGATGTTCCTGGAAAGTAAGATCCAACAATCAATCATCCAGACACCAGGTATCCCTTATCAACTTCTATTAGCAGACATTCGATTCACGAATCATTACCTGCCAACATCAATTGCAAAGTCACCACGGATGGTTCCTACATCAGAATCTGCTGGCTTGGTGGCTCCAATGATCTTCCTACCAGTTGCAACAACATTCTTCCCCTCCCAGATCATGGCAACAACTGGGCCGGAAATGATGTACTCGATCAAACCATTGAAGAAAGGCTTTCCAGCAAGATCTGAGTAATGGTTCTCAGCAAAAGCACGATCCACAGACATAAGCTTTAAACCTAACTCACCATTTAGTTCAAAATCAGCAACATTCAAAATTCAATACTACAGATAACTGCTGGATGCAGATGGTAAAGTAAATAAGATTTATCTCAACTGAAACTCGAACTCAAACTTAGGCAAGCAAGACGACGTCAGAATCAGAAGAAACTAATGTAACGTAAACTAGATCAAGTCGGGGAAGAGCTGAACTCTGCTCAAACTATTATCAAACACAAAGCAAGAAAGGGATATCCAAGCCTGGACGAGATCCAAGCTTAAAACAACAAATAAGAAAACAAGACAAATCCAAGCAGAGAACTCATAAATAAAGTTCTCAGAAAGTATACCTTTAAGAGCAAAGCCCTTCTTCTCAAACCTACTGATAATCTCTCCAACCTGAAACAAATAATAAGAAATAAACACAAAAACATAATGGATCAATCGCAGACATGCAAATACGCCCCCAAGCTAATTTCAGTCTTTTAGCTCCGTGGATTATGCTTAACATCAAAGTAAAAAACCGGAAGAGCGAAATGAAAACGGATGAGAAGTCGGAAACATGGAATTCAAGAGAAGAAATGAGAGTAGTAGAGTGATACCAGTCCTCTCTGGACTCCATCGGAAACATGGAATTCAAGAGAAGAAATGAGAGTAGTAGAGTGATACCAGTCCTCTCTGGACTCCATCAGGCTTGATCATGATAAAGCTCTGCTCCATTTTTGTGGACCGGCGTTCTGCTGAACAACGCTTCTCTTACAACTCTGTAGTATAGCTCCGTGGTGGTGAAGCGGCAGGGGGCGTATAAGGGGTTTTATAGGTGGATTTGGCGCCGCGTAACCCTAGCCCTCCTCCACTGGAATATCCTTCGAACAATATTATATGACTTTTATTTCCAACCAATTTAAATCTTTCCTAATATGCTCATCTCTTACACTCTTTTTTCAATTAAATTTAATTCATTCAGATTTACATTCCAATTCCCTAACTTAAAATATATTCCATTCCATAATAAATCCTTAAATTATTCTTTTTATGTTTATATTATTAATTTTACGGGGAAAAAAAAAAAGAAAAAACATTTTTAAATCTAAAGAATTGGTAAATTAATATTAATTTTATAATATATCGTGATAGAATTATATTAATTAAAATATTGTACTTTTCTTTTATATTAGATAGGAAAGGGTAAATGGGGATCATATTAAATAGGAAAAAAGAAAAAAATTGGGAATTTTTTTTTTTTTCCTTAAGGAATGAGATTCCCATTTGTTTTTTTTGAATGATTCACAATTTAAAGCGAACCCACGTTTTGATTCCATTCTCTTGTTCTTACAAGAACATAAAAGAGACGGTCGACTTTGTTTTGCTCGGAGTAATTTAAAAAAAATGAAAATATTTGAGTTTGTTATGGGACAACTCAAAATTAAAAAACGTGAACAGTGAGAGTGAAAGCTGAAATCATTTAAACCCGATAATGGTTAAGAAAAATCAGAACATGTCAATTACCATTAAGCTAATCAATGGAAATCTCACATCATCTCGCATTCTACAGCACTATAAAAGAATTGGTCAGATGAGATAACAATACATGTCAATTACTATTAGACTAATAAAACATCCCACAACATCACATTCCTCAGCTCTATGAAAGTATTGGTTGGATCAGAATCTCATGAATTGGTGACACATGAAGGGTTTTGGGCTGGGCCTTGAGATTCCGATCCAGCTGTGGGTGGCTCCTTTGTTATTCAGAATAAAGGGAATAATAATAATAATAATAATAATAATAAAAGGCAGAATTTAGGGAGCATTTGGAGAGGAATCCATCTTATCTCTAAATAATTTAAGTACAAAAAAGAAAATAATTATATATAAAAATTTATGGAGAGGGTAAAAGTGTAATTAAAGTCAGAAGGAGGTAAAGGGTTCATGGTCGGAAGAATTGGAGTCGTCGCAAGGGGAGTGGTTGTGTCTACCTTCGTATGTAGTTATGACCATCCGGCAATCCTCCGACAGCCGCTCCACCCTCTTCTTCACACGGCAGTTGCTATGCGTGCAACGGTAGTAGCTTCTGCATGCAATAGCATCATATCTTTTTTTAACTATTTATTCATCATCACCATCATTACAACAACCCTAAACAAACGGACAACGCTGATGACCAAAAAGTAGTCAAGACACAGGCGAATGAAATGCATGACTGACTGCTAGTGTTGTGGCCTTGGACATGGCCTTGGGGGGCGGCCACCTATCACCCAAATACCCCAAATCAATAATGATGCCTGCCTCTGCTAATTCTCAGGCTCAGAGAGAATATAACATAATCATTCCTCATCTGGCTACTACTCAGGCTCAACTGTGAGTATTATTACCCTCTTTTGCTATCCCTCTCACTGTCGCTTATATATTCACCTCATCATACTCTATATATTCCCCATATCTAACAAAACATGCACATCCCTCTTTAAGGGGTTTTTTTGGGCATAATTAATCAATCTATTTCCCATTATTGGATGTGGGGTTCTAAATTACACATAAGGGTTTCTAATGGGGTTCTAAATTACTCATAAGGGTTTCAATTTAGAGGTTGATTAGAGTTTATGTTCAAAGTAGACAATATCATAGTATCAATTAGAAGAAGAATTGAAATGAGGTGCTACCGTGGATGAAGACTGTTCTTGACGACTTTTTGGCCGTATTTTCTCCATTTGTAGCCGTCGTCGAGTACATCGACATCGCTTCTCGTCTGGAAACAGAAACGCGGTTCTCTCAGCTTTCTCCTTACCTTAACTTTGGTCTTATCTGCGTTGGAGTTTCTCCACCTGCCACTCAGGAATCAATTTTTGAGTAACCAATTGTTAGGTTAATGTAATGATAATGAAGTAATATGAAAGGTAGGGGAAAGGGGTGTTTGTGTGTACGTACCATGAATTGCTGCCGTCGCTGGTGCTACCAGTGCAGTTTTCATCGCCACCGGGCTTTGGATCTAGTGTTCCCACCTGATCACACAAAACCCAAATCTTAATAACCAAGATCCATCCTTTTTACATGGTTTGATTAAAAACCCCACCTGGTCGTTGCTCCAAGAGGGTCTACTAAGGAGGTGCGCGTGAGGAGGGGTAGTGAAGGCAGAAGGCATGGCGGTGGTGGTGGTGGTGGTGTTGTCGGTGGTGGTGGTGGATGGTGCAGTAGTGGTTGTGGCGGCGTTGCTATTAGGAGCCAAGAAGCTCAAAACCTGATTGTGGTCTTCAAAATGGACAAACCCCATTTCGTGGATGGGCTGAGGGTGCGGTGCATTTGAGAGGAAGGAGACTTGAAGTTGATAATTGGGAAGCTCTGATCTTTGTGATCCTTCCATTTGTCTTTCTCAATATGATTGTTGCAAAGAAAGTGAGGAAGAAAGAGAGAGGGAAAAGAAAGAAAAAGAAGGAAAGAAGGAAAGAAAGAAAGAAAGAAAGAAAGCAAGCAAGCACAAGCAGGAAAGAAGGAAAGAAAGAAAGATCCCCTTGGCTTGGTTGCGTTAATCGTTTTAGGGCACTTTGTCCACACAGTTCAACTCAGGTTGCTGTTGGGGTCAACGTGTAAAATGGAAAGGGAATGTTTTCAAACCTATTTATATTCTTTCCCTTCTCTTCCACTTCCAACACCACTCAATTACCAACCTCTGCAATGATAATGTGTGATATTTTCCATTTTGAGCATAAACTCTCGTAACTTTGCTTAAGTCTCATACTAATGGAGATTTCTGTCTCAATGGTATGATGTTGTCCCGTTTGAGCATAAATTCTTATGGTTTTGTTTAGGCCCCGTACCAATGGAGATCCCTCTCTCTCTCTTTGAGTTAGGAATACAAACCCTCTCTTTGTATTAGAAATCACGAACTTACACAATAGTATGATATTGTCCACTTTGAGCATAAACTCTCGTGGCTTTGCTTTTGGTTTCTCCAAAATACCTCATACCAATAGAGATTACTCTCTCTCGCGGTTAGGAATACAAACCCTCTCTCTCTTTGTTAGGAATCGGGAACGTCCGTGGTAATATGATATTGTCCACTTCAAGCATAATCTCTAGTGAGTTTGCTTTTGATTTTTCCAAAAGGGCTCGTACTAATGGAGATCCCTCTCTCTACTAGGAATACAAACTCTCTCTCTCTCGCTCGCTCTGTTAAGAATCAGGAACGTGGTATGATATTGTCTGCTTTGAAAATAAGTTCTCATGCCTTTGATTTTGGTTTCTCCAAAAGATCTCGTAACAATGGAGATGTAGATGTAGATGAAGTCGGAGTTTTGTCCCAACCATGCTCAAACACTCTTGCTCCTCCGTTTGCACAGTACAATTATATAGATGTTGAAAACAAGAGAAGCGCAGCAACTGGGCATTAAGACATATCATATGCCAGCTGCTCCATAATGCGGGTCTACGCCACTTCTTTTGTTCCTACTCCAAAAGCCATTGAAAATATTCGAATCTTCTTTTCTTTTTCATTTTTTTTTAACCATTTATTTATCTATCTATCTCATTTCAAACTACAATTCCAAACTCTCCACATTTTTCCCTCTTTTTTTTTTTTTTACCCATTGCCTTCTTACAGAAACAGGAAAACCCACTTCCAACTACTACTCCAAACCATCATTTGTTCTTGGTCATTCACTATTTTATTCAATAACTTGTGTACTATTAAACGTTATTTCGTGTGTAGCCTTGCCTTCTAAAAAGATGTGTACTATAAAACGTCGCCCATACTTGTAATGTGTTCATCCCGTAGTAGTACACCCACACATGCCCACCCATAATACACCTTTCTTTCCCTGACTAACCCCTTTTCTTATTTCGTATCTACTTTCTACCTATTTTCGTCACTATAATCATCTCATTTGAAATTTCGAGTTGATTGAATTGGTGACTCGAACCATGCAAATAAAGTTCACAATCCAACCTAACTCAAATATTAAACATTCATGGGTCATAATTTATCATTGACATTGGTTATAAATGTCTTAGTTGAATTTTCGTAATATTGGATAGAAGGATATAAGATTTTGAATTCATAATATTAGTAAATTTGGTCATTCAAAGTCAATTGCCAATCTGAAAAGTAATTGTTATATTATTTTTGTCAATATATTGCAACTGAACCTACCAAATATATTGCCCCTGAATTGGTAGGTAGCCTTTATTTATGGCTCTATTATTTAACAAGTTTTATTTCTTCTCTTAATATAAGTGAACGAGGCTAGCAACTTTGATCACTAGTCGATACGTTTCAAAAATATCTTCTTTGAATGTCAATTATAATTATTAGAAAGCAGAAGGGTGTACGGTATATTTTGAGAAGTTTTAGTAACTTTACTTTTGGCTTCTCTAAAATGACTCGTACCAATAGAGATAATGTTCCTTATTTATAAATTCCCATACATTTTAGAGCTCCCTCTAAGACCTTCTTCTCTTGAGCTCTCAAACCGCCTCCTTTTATTTGAGGCTCAACTCTTTTTCTAGAGCCTTCAAACCATATACACATTTTGTTCAACACTTGCGTCACATTTGATTTTATGGTATGATAATGTCCACTTTGATGAGCATAAGCTCTCGTAACTCTTGTTTTGATTTCCCAAAAAGATTTTATACCAACGGAGATGGTATTTCTTACCGATGTTTCTCTGTTAGTGATGTGTTTGGTATAATTTGACGGGGAATATGAAAGAAAAGCATGTGTTTGGTTTATGGAGCGTAAGGTGGAAAAGGGAGAGAAAGAGGTAATGTGAAATGTGTGCGTAGGTTAATGATGGAAGCATTGACCCAAAGTGGGTTGCTTAGCTTGATTGTAATTCTAGCATACACTTCATACCTGATTCCATTAATACTCTACACCTTATGAAAATTTAAGTGGGAAAAAGTGAAATTGTGACATGTGACCTCAAATTTATTTTGGTTAAAATGAATGAATGGATAGATATTAGCAAGGGAGAGAGAAGTAGCTGGAGAAAAGTCTTGAGAGCAATGAGTGGTGGGGGTTACATCAAAGCTTCCATCCATGTCGGGATGTCTAGGAGGCTGTAGATGAGCCCATTAAAATCATCAAACCCCTTCCTCCCTTTCCTATCAAATTCCAGTTTCAATTTTGCATGACTCAGGTGGACTCGAGGTGGTGTGCCAACAAGGATGCTAGACTCCAGAATGGTGAATTACAAGATCTCACATAACAAAACATTAGGTATAAAAAACTCTCTTTAACAGACACGTTTTAAGTACATTGAGAGAATGTCCAAAGAGGACTCTAACGACTCTCAACGAACCTTTTCCCTATTGGAGAACGGCCTCCCAACAAACCCACAACTCCAACCAACTAACCATCCCAATCTTCCCTTCCAGTCAGAGTTTAGTACTCACAGCCAAAGGAAAAGGAAAGGCCCTAACAGGAGAGTGGAGACCAGACGACCCCAACATAAAAGATATTCCTGTACCCAATTATACCAAATATTTCTAAACTTTACCATAAGTTTCAAACTTGCTTTTACAATGAATTTCTTTACTACATGATCCAAGTAGACTCAAAAAAATCCCCATTAAATAATCACTAATCATAATGGTTAATACCATTTTTTTTAACCTTGTAATAAAAAAGAATGCACAAAAGCATTTAGAGGTGGGGACTAAGTATACCTATACAAGTGGGGTGGGGACGAGGAATATATTCCGATCTTCGTTTCTGTTTAGCTAATCGAAGATTTTTTCTCCACTTCCTACCTCTTTTGGAGCTATTCGAAAGACTCTCCGTCTATACTATTGTAATTAGGATTATTTATTGGAGTCCCACATTCGTTATTTAATAAAATTCTCGATGCATAAGTAAGGGACTACGTAACGTAACGCCCCAAGCCCACCGCGAGAAGTTATTGTCCTCCTTGTACTTTCACTTTCGGGCTTCCTCTTGAGGTTTTTAAAATACATATACTAGGAAGAAGTTTTTACATGATTGTAAAGAATGTTTTGTCTCCTCCCCAATTGAAGTGGGATCTCACAATCCACCCTCTTCGAGACCCAGCGTTCTCGCTGACACTTGTCCCTTCACCAATTGATGTGGGAGCCCCCAATCCACCCCCTTTGAGGCTAACGTCCTTGCTAGCACACCACCTCGTGTACACCCTCTTCGGAGTTTAGACTCCTCGCTGACACATCGCCCGGTGTCTCGCTGTGATACTATTTGTAACAGATATTGTCTCTTTCGGTTTTCCCCTCAAAGTTTTTAAAATGCGTATGCTTGAAAGAGATTTTTCACTCTTAGAAAGAATGTTTGGTTCTCTTACCCAATCGACGTGGAATCTCACTGATACAATCTTCATTGATACGAGGGTTTTTTAAGAAGATAAAAAACAAAGGTACGAGAAAAAATATTGTACTATTGCGGAGATTCGTTGAAGGAGAGGGTACGATGTGGGTAAAGGGTAAGATAAAATATTAAACAAATTGGTTGGGAATGGTTGACGTTGGAAGTATAAGAGTATTGCAGTATATTGCACGGCCCACACCGACGTCAAAAGGCAGATGCATGACAGCATCAGACCTAGTTTTTTCTCTGATTTTGAGGCTTCAAATTCTTGTTTAATTTAATCCAACAACTCTCTCCAGGAACCCTAGTTTTAAATTTCACTTTTTCACCAATTTAACCCAATGGTAAATGACGATGATTAAGAGTGTTCTTCCCACTTTGTCTGATCCATTCTCCACTGTGTTCTTTTCTTTTCTGGGTAGAGCAGAGTAAATCATTGTACAATGATTCATTTTCTTATTAAAATGCAAAAAGAAACTCAGAGGATTGTATGGGTTGATGGGCATTGATTCACCTGCGCCATTTTTTGATCGCAAAAATCTGTATGTAATGAATTGTGAAAGCACTGCGTTGTTTATTTATTGCGCCATTTTTTGATCGCAAAAATCTGTATGTAATGAATTGTGAAAGCACTGCGTTGTTTATTTATAAAAGAAAGAAAGTAGATTAAGGCTGCCCTGCGCAGTGCCCATTGAGTAATTGGGATGCGTGTTGCTTTGGTGCCCCATATTATGGTTGAGTCGGGAAGATTCGTTCACAAGGGAGAGGTCTCTCGACCAGTGGGGGTGGTGAGTTGGAGCCATATTCGGTTTCGAGTCGTATCTCTTATTTATATATTTACGAGATTGTGTTTAAATTATTTTGAGTAGGATATAAGGGTAGAAGGAGTATTTGAGAGGGAAAATGGAGTATGTGTTTTAGTTTGGAATTGAATTCCATGCAGCAATGATTGCTGATTTCCAAGAAATTCTAAAATCCCATTATGGTAGAGTGAGGCACCACATCTTTGGTGGGTTCCATCCTGTCTCTAAAATCTTCCCCCTTTTTTTCTCTTTTGGTTTTGAGTTCTTCCACGCACTAAATACACTCATTACCCTTTCATTTTTAACCTTTATTTACCTTACTTAATTCTATTAACTACTAATTACTTCAATTCACTCATAGTTCCATTGATTTGGATTAACAAAATATTTTGAACCAAACTAATCCGACCCATATATCTTTAAGATAGAATAGTCTAGATATTGGATTTGATCTCATGATATTTTATGAAATTTAATGAGTTGGGTTGAGTTGTATTTCTATTTTTAGATTCGTCATGTGAACTAGACAAAAAAAACCTAAAAAAAATGACCAAATTCAAACCGAGAAACAATTTTAACCCAACTAAACTTGTCTTTCAAACCATATATAAGGGTTCTTTCGAAACTTATGTGTACATATGGATCATATTGACTTCAGAATTGTAGGTATGAATTATTTTGTGTTAATCATCACGATCACGTTCAAGTAGTTGATTGAGTTAATCAAATTCTATATAACCATTTTTCTTGCTTAAGAGTGAAATAGATAACAAATAATGGGAATTGATATGGGTTTCATTATTTTTCGTAGTACAACAAATATAACGTATGTGGGTACAACAAATATAACGAGTACATATCAATTATTACTAATTTATTGGCCCAATTGATTTGAAACTCGGGATATGAGAGGCGAAGTTTTGGTAGGTTGGTCCAATTGGTAATCCAACGAGAAGGTGAAGTTGGGCCTGATCTTTGTGAATTGAGCCGATCCAATATTCGCTGTGCGTCGGTGGGCTTGCACCGTTCCATTAGCAAACGGGTTCGAAATTGAACGGCTTCCGAGGATGCTCAAATTTTTGTCGCATTTGCAATTGCATTGCAGAAGCAAGCCGTGTAACGCCGAACTCCATATATTGCAGCACAGGAACGGATTTGGAATTCATATTTCACTGACGCAGACGCCAAAGGACGATACCATAAAATGTCCGCTCGGCTGCTCAAAAAGGTTTTGAAGGAACAGGAGGAGCTGCAACAACACCATTCCCAACCTTCTACTACTGATGATGAAGATGGACAAGATCCTGGGCCATCGCCTCCTGCTGCTTCTTCTATCAATCCATTTGATCTCCTTATCGATGACGAAGACGACTCCCAAATTAACCCTCAACAGGTTTCTTATTTCATTCCCCTCTACAAATTTCTGAATGCCCCGACCCTTATTGTTAATCTCACAATTCATTACTTCGTTTCACTTTGGTTGCTAATTTCTGAATGCCCCGACCCTTATTGTTAATCTCACAATTCATTACTTCGTTTCACTTTGGTTGCTAATTCAACCATCATTTCGATTGTTTCTGTTTCTTTGTCCATCCACTCTGAATTTTTTCGCCTGCCTAAATTCTCACCAATAGGAAAGAAATTGGCGAACTCTAGTTTTCCCAATTTCTTTAGTCCTTCCAATTTGGTCACTTCACCTTGCTAGACTAGATATCTTAAGCATATTTACTTGCGTTGAGACTTCTCTGGTTCCATGTGCTGCTATGTGTACTCAATTTTTTAACGTATGAATAGTTTTTTTTTTTACAATATATGAGTCATATTTATCAGGCAATACATATTCAGAAGTTTATGCCTCTTCGAAAGCAGTCTTATAAACTGCCTTTTGTTTTTGAATCAATCACAGTTTTTTGTGTTTTTAAAAATCTCCTATTCATGTAATGATGAGTGCTGGCTTGCATTCATTATATATTTTGAACAAACAGAAAGAGAAAGGATTACAAAAACCGGAATAAGAAAGGGATTTTTCCAAACAAACTTTTTAACAATTTTTTCCCGAAGTATGGTTAAACTATATTTTCTACTGTTTTGAATCCATCAGTTTCAACTTTGGCAAATTTTGTTCACAATTATTAACTATTTTAAATGCCAAAGGTGGTATCCATCAGTTTCAACTTTGGCAAATTTTGTTCACAATTATTAACTATTTTAAATGCCAAAGGTGGTTGACTTGAGCTTAATATTGATACTGAACCACTAATCGCATTCCCTTTCCAGGCATGGACCAACTCCTCCTTTAGTTCTTAATATTGATACTGAACCACTAATCGCATTCCCTTTCCAGGCATGGACCAACTCCTCCTTTAGTTCAGTATGGAAACTTGGATATCACTAATTCTAATATATATATATATATATATATATATATATGTATGTATGTATGTTTAGAAAATAAGAAACCAACTAGTGGGGAGCACAGAAAACTTGCAAAAATGAAGTACCCAATGTTTTGTAATTGAATAAATAAAATTACATGGCATAATTTAGTCAAGAACCTGAGGGAAGCACTGAAGTGCTCAAAATTGGAGACTTTGTCCTGTGATCTATCTAACCTTATCAATACATTCTCCTATTCCTTTTCAAGCTGTAACAGAGACTTTGTCCTGTGATCTATCTAACCTTATCAATACATTCTCCTATTCCTTTTCAAGCTGTAACAGAGGCACATGATGACAAAAAAGCCAACCTACCAACAAACATAGCCGTTTTCATCCTGAATGGCTCACTTCATCATCTCATGAATTCTCAAATTAATAAAAACGAAAATTCATAAGCCTTGAGTTGTTGATCAAGAGTAGAGTTTCATGAGTGCTCAAAAGTCAGAAATGAAAACAAAAATAGCCTTTTGATGAAGCTAGAACTTGTCTTTCTAAAGTTGAATCCACAATGGAACACCTAGCCCATGCTAAATACAAAAAAAGGTAGAGTTGAGTTCCAAGTTAACGGTTTGATTTACTTGAAAATTAAACCATGTAGACTCAAATTGTTAGCTTTGAAAATAAATGAGAACGCATGGTATGGTATGCTTAGGTTTTTTTTAATGATGATGATGGAAAAAAAAATGTTTGTGGAGAAATGGATAGAATAGATAAGGAATGCATATATATGAGATTAGATTCTCCATATTTTTAAATAGATAACCAATGGAACAAATCAAGGAGGCTTAAGTGAGGGTCTTCTCTTTCTCCCTTTCTCTTGGTAATTGCGAGATATGTGTTAACTGCTAAGTAGGTTGATCAAACTCAAGGTTAGTTAGAGCGCATATTGGAAGGGTTCCATGTAGGAAAGAAGAGATTTATGTATCTCATATTCAATTTGCCGACGACACATTTGTGAGGATGAGAAGACAAGAATACATCACATCTTCTTAGTAGTTAGTCTTCCCTTCAGACTAAGGGCCTATTGGTAATGATCAAGAGTTGCAATAGAGATTGGGTGTAAAGCCTGCACATATTCTTTGTCCTTATTGGGCATCGCTGTTGTGAGACAATCAAAAGAGACTTGGGTTGTGGAAAGTTCCGGAGGAAAAGGTTTTGTGCAGGCTTGATAAATGGAGAAAAGTTTGTTGACCAAAGAGTGGAAGATCGACTGTGTGAAGTGATGGAATATTGCCAAGCTGAAAGGCCTTGTCCTAAACCATTTTTGGAAGAGTGTTGGAGATGGGAAGATGATCAAGTATTGGGAAGATTAGTGGTTTGATGCTCAACCCATAGCTGTGAGCTTCCCCAAGACATAAGGAGTCATGAAGCCTAATTTAAGCCAGTTAATGAGCAGTGGGATGAGTAACCTAAAACTTAATATATATATATATATATATATATATACATATATTGGAGGGAGAACTTGGTGAGCTATTGCCAGTTTGAGGCTGCTGAATAAGAGAAGTTTTGACAAGGAGTGGTGGTAGGAGCTGGAATTTTCATCCATCTTGTGAGATATATATATAATTTGTTGAAGTCCCTAGTTTTTAGCTAAACTAATATTTTGAGAGCTTTCTTATGTGGTTTGGAAAGGAAAATGTCATAAAACAATCAAAATGTCTGTGTTGGCAGTTTGCTCCAGTGGGTGGGAACTATATGAATTGGTCTCACTTTGTTCAAGAGATGGTGGAGTGGATCACTTTTTCTTTCATTGATTTTATAGCTAGAGGTGTTGGAACTCACTATTATGTTTTTTGTTTGGCTTTCAGTGGTCTTTCATCAATCCTTGAAGGAAAATTTGGCCCATTTACTTAAAGGTAGGTCTAGGAATTTTTCGATGCTGGTCAATGTGATGAAACTCGATCATTGGAGTTTTTGTTTGGAAATAAATGATAAGGTATTCAAAGAAAAAGAAAAAATTTGTTGGAGATGTTAGTAGCTAAGTTGTAACATTTGAAATGGGTGACCTTGAATAATTGTAGACTATCACATTGGCACCTAAGATCTCAAGAAAAGGGTGTTTTGTTACAAACTCGTTGCAGAGAATAAGAGAAAATTGGGTTTGGATATCTTTCCTGCATCTTTTTTAAGGCTCTGTTCTTAATTTTATCTCAGGTATGCATCATAGGCAAGTGAAAATTAACTTTCTTGGGGACAGTTCAATCCCTAAAGGTCAGTTTGGATTGAGGTTTTTGAGTGCAAATTGTACATGGGCGTATGAAACCCATGATTGGTTGGAGGGATTTACTCTTTTACCTGTGAATACTCTTCTCGTGCATAAAAAGTATAGAATTTGTAACCCATCAAAAGGGAAAATCCCATATCACTTTTTTCTTCGGGTACCTAAATCTTCTTCTTTTCTTTCTCCAGTTTTTTTTCCGCTTGGGTACTTTTATTTTTCCTTCTTCTCCTCCTTTATTTTTCTCAACTGTTCTCCATTTCTTATTCTTCTTTTCTTCTTCAGGCATGACTTTCTTTTTCTTCTATTTTTTTATTTTAATTTTGTTTTTGTTGTTTTTTAATATGATTCTCTCTTTTTTTGTTTGTGTTTTGTTTTGTACTTAGCTTGTGGTTTTGTGGTTTCCTTTTCATTATTTGTTTTTTTTTAATTTTATTTTTATCTATCAATCTTGGAGATTCCAAATGGTTTACAGAGGGGTTGTGAGAGAAAGAAGAAGGATAAATGATAGTAAATTGAAACATATGCGCTTATGTCGGGAGGAGTGAGATTAATTAATTATATTTGATTTTTGTAAATACAACATGCATAAATAATTATTCAATTTGATTATTGTGCTACTTATTTACAAGTGAAAGTTTATATTACTTTATTACATTCATTGATATGAGAATAGTTGTTAAGATTGATTGCTAAATAAATTTGAAATCCTAAAATTTAAGGCAAAATAAATTAAAATTTAATTGAATAATTTTACTTAATAAAACTATATAACAATAATTAATCATCTAAAAATTAAAAAAATTCTAATAAAATTATTGTAAATATTGGTTGGAACTGAATAAAGATATTAATAATTTATATAAAATTCTGATAGCATGATAGCATTCTCGTAGTTATGTGATTTCCATGTAGTCTACTCTTAGGCATTTTACAGAAAACCTTCAATCAAACGACCCCTAATAGACTATATTAGCCGGGATTTACTACCAACAGTAGCATTTCTAAACAAATTTACTGAAATCCTTCAAGTTGCTGATTTGAATTCATAAAATTCTTCTTCCACAAATCATTAACGATGCAATTGTAATAATCTTCCTTTATTTGTCTTTTTTTTTTTTTTTTTTTTTGGTTCTTATCATTCGTCTTATGAAATACTGGCTATAGCGTGCATTCATTAAATGTAAGGCAATTTTTTTGGCCAATTGCTTTTGAAATTTGTCTACAGGACGATGAACAGGAGGCCGCCGAAGAAGTCTCTGTGAACATGCACAAGGAGTTTGTGCGCAATGGAACTAAAAGTGCAAGTTCAACCTCCAATAAAAAACTGAAGAAAAAGAAAAAGAAGAAAGAGCGTGAGAATTCTTCTTCCACCACAAATAAAATCCTTGATAAACCCTTGGATGTGATTCTAGAATCACTGTCTCTGGATGTTAACCCCTTTGCTTTAAGCCGTCAACAGGACCCTGAGAAAGCCAAAGATGTCGTAGAAGAAGAAAGGAACCGTGGAAAACAATGTTTGACTTCATTGTTAGAAGTGGATCCTAAATATTTAAATGCTGGGAATGAACTGCGAAGAATATTTGGTTCAAAGGTGGTAAAATCATTTGAAAAAAATAATCAGGCCAGTAGTTCTAGACAAATACGTGGGGGAAGACGTGTCAACCATCTTTCTAGGAAGACCTATCTTGTTAGTCCATCAGACCATTGGCCTCGTTGGGATGGTTCTCTTTCCATGGAATTTTTGGAGACAAAGAATGGATATCACTACTTCAGGTAAATTCCGTTTTCATTTTATCTTCTCTTATACCTTCTGCTCCCTAAAATACACATACTGAATTCAAGTAGCCTTCAACTAGAATGGGATGGCAGTTTATGTGTGTCCAACCTGCTGGGGGATGTTGAGTGGTTTGCGGCTGTGACATATAATACCTGAATATTTGAACTAAGTAAATGTTGAAAGCTTGCCTTTCCCGCGATTCAATATAGCCTTGTATGAGCTGAACTTCAGTTTTATGAATCTAGTACTCTTTTAATCTGGGGCATGAAGAAAATACCTAGAGATGAATCTTCATTTAAAATATTTCCATTTGTAGATAATTGTTCCCCTACCCCACACACCCACAGAGTCTTGTACATTTCAGTCAATTATATTCCCTCGTGTTCAATATTGTCAATCATATTTTCTTTTTGTCTTCATTTTTCCAAACTATTTCAAATTCTTGCGAATGTTGACCCTTGTTTTTTCACCTTTTTGAACTTTCTTTTAATTATGTTTTCTATAAATTAGTGTCACTGCTGTCACAAAAATGGTTTAATATAAACATAATGTTTATTTCTGGGATTTGGATTGTAATGCAATGAATTCCAGATATGTACATCCGCCATCCTATGTTGAAGCTCAGAAAGCATTTGAAGCTGCCAAATCTATTCATGATCTCAATGGCATTGCTAGTATTCTGTTGCACCACCCATATCACTTGGATTCACTTATAACGATGGCAGAGTATTTTAAATTTGCGGGTGACCATGAAATGTCCTCTGATGCAGTTGCAAAGAGTTTATATGCCTTGGAATGTGCATGGCATCCTATGTTCACTGCGTTACAGGGTAATTGCCAGTTGAAGATCAGCCATGAAACGAACAAGCCAATGTTTACATCACTTTTCACTCACGTAAAAAACTTGGATAGACGTGGTTGTCATCGATCTGCATTGGAAGTTTGCAAACTATTACTTTCACTGGATTCCGATGACCCAATGGGGGCTCTTTTCTTCATTGATTACTTATCTTTGAGGGCGGAGGAATACAGTTGGCTGGAAAGGTTTGCTGAGAGCTACAAAAATGATACTTCTTTGTGGTTGTTTCCAAATTTCTCATTTTCCCTTTCGGTATGTCGATATTATCTTGAGCGGGAAGAAGACTCAAAGAATGATAATCTTGATGCTACAAGGGCTAATTCAACAGATCTTTTGAAGCAGGCGTTAATGCTTCACCCTTTGGTCTTAAAGAGATTAGTGGAAAAGGTCCCGCTGAAGGAACAGTTTTGGGTGCATATACTCAAGAATTCCTTCTTCTCGTCTGATCAGACAGGAATTCCATCCTTGGACCACCTCATTAATTTGTACGTTGAGAGGAATTACCTTATATGGAGAATCCCAGATCTGCAGAAGTTACTCAAAGAGACTGCACAATTGGTAATTGAAGTCTTGGAAACTGATCGAAATGATGCTAAAGACTGGGCTTGTGTGAGAAAAGAAGCATTCTCGTGCGAGAAAAATGAGTGAGTATCTTCTCCTTCTCTCCTTCCCTCTTTTTGGTGATTAAAAATGGTCTCTGTGTGTCAGGCATTTTGTTTTTCATCTGAGTACCGCTCAACGCATGCGCTTTGAAGTTGTGGAATTTACTAATTATCAGTGCAATTTTTGTGAGGTAAAAGTGATATGTTTCTTTTATTGCCAGGTATGCTCATCTGTTGGTCTCAGATTTCTCTGATTCAGTATCATCTGCCCCTCCTGAAGCCTTGCAAGATTTTGTGGTAGATCCAAGGATGAGAGACGTGCAGAACATAATTCAACATGCAAATCCTCCTAATCAACGGCATCCCACCCGGGAAATTGCAAATAGGAGTGCATTGGCTGTCCTGTTTGAATCAATGCTTCCTTGGGTAAACTATGGGGATGAAAGAGATATAGGTGTCGATGAAGGCAACCAGTTCGACGAGCATGACCATTAAGTTGTCAATTCTTCTCGAATTGCTAGTTCTCTTCAAAATGCTTTGAGAGAATGACTTAATGTGATAACTTGCCTTGTGTTGTAGCAATTGCTTTGAGTTTTGTTTACTGATATTTGTCATTGGTTGCCCACCAAGATTTCTCTATACTGATAGTTGTACTTGTAAGTAGGAAGTTTTGAATTCCCAATGCATGCAAAGAAGATCAATCCCAAAATTGGATTAGTCATTTTTCTTAAAGTTTGTGCTGTATACAGAGGACTTAAAACATTTCCCCGCTTGGTTATTTATAGCATGTACTGGTAACTCTATTGGTCGTGTAAGAATGAGCATCATAGCTCTTTCTTTTGTTTTGTAAAAGAATAAAGCATGAGTGCATTGTGGATGGTGCATGCGGCTGTGAGGCCTGACAGCATCCCAATTATGAGACGGAGCTGCTCGCCAGATAATTGAAGAGCAGCTGCGCTAGTTGGATTTGCCGGACTGCGCGGGGGGCCGCCCATCATTATGATTAGGCGCACTAGCATTGCCCTCAACCTCGCATCATTTCGCTCACACCCCATTTCCCAATTACCAATTACTAATTGCATGCAAAGCTACTTGCAGTCTCTTTAATCATATGCCAATACCAAGCCTGCTGCTTCTGGTTCTCTAATAATTAGTTACCATAATTATTATACTTCCTTTTCGTGGTCCTCAAATAATTAATTATCTTAATTGTTATTTTACTTATCCAATGGACCCCTACTCTTCACTAAACCCCACTGCCAGGAGGCTTTTTTCATTGTTATTGTTCGAATTAGGGACCAATGAAAAATTCCAGTTTTGATATCTTGCCAACTCCTTGTGGTTCGAAATTTGAGCACTTTAGTTGGTAAGAAAATCACATAGGCTGGTTACAAAGTCAAAAGAGACGCCCAAAAGTCTCGTCTCAGTAGCAGCAGCAGCAGCCCTATAAAAATGGACAGGGGAGACGGCAATCAGCAGTGGGAGGCGTTGGCATAAGCGGGGCTGTGGCGCGGACGATCATCGAGCAAGATTCTGACAGGAAAGTTGGAAAGGCCATGGCGATGGGTAGCGGCAGAAATGGCGGTAATCTGAAAAATGCTGTTGTAGCCTTACTGGTTCCGCTTCCCTCCATTTTCTTTTACCTCTGTTTCCTCAGCAACTGTGGTAATGATACTTGTACTGGTCTCTGGAAGTGGTGCTATCACCATCCTCTTCTATTGGTGAATGCACTCTTCTTCCTCAACGTCAACTTCGTCTTCTGGCTCCTCAGCCATGTACAATCCAGCCACTGGGTGAGCCTCCTTCCCCCAAAATTCTTCTCTTCTCGATTTCCTCAGCACCAAACGGCTGATTTCTATTTCATGTTTTGATTGGTGCAGATGATTGACCTGTACTGGACTTTGATACCCGTGATGCTCGTTCACTATTTTGCTTCTCACCCTTTAGCTCACTATAATGAATTGAGGTCATGGATCGCAATTGCTTTGACTTGGATATGGAGCATAAGGCTTACCCACAACTACTTGAGGCGGGAGGGATGGCAGCTGGGAGTCAGAGAGGACTGGAGGTTCACTGATATGCGCCAACAGTACGGCAAGAACTGGTGGTGGGTTTCTTTCTTCGCCGTCTATTTTTCACAGCAGGTAAGAACTGATCTAATCCACGATACTCTCCTTGTCTATGCCTAAGCCATTTGGTTCATTTGTGTTTGTTTCCCTTCAACTTTAATACAGATATTCCTGGTAGGCGTATGCCTTCCTCTATACGTCGTCCACTCAGTTGACGAGGCATTGAATTTGTGGGATTTGGTAGCAATCTTTGTGTGTGTGTCTGGAATTGTGATCGCCTACTTTGCTGACACCCAACTCCACGAATTCGTGACAAGGAACAACGAGCTAAAAATGAGTGGAAAATCAATGGTGCCCAATTTAGAGGAGGGATTGTGGCGTTACTCCCGACACCCAAACTACTTTGGAGAGCAGCTGTGGTGGTGGGGACTTGTGATATTTGCGTGGGGTTTAGGTGAGGAATGGAGCCTTGTTGGATCAATGGTGAACAGTTTGTGCTTAGCTTATGTAACCAAGCTGGTTGAAGAGCGAATGGTGAAGCAAGAGTACAGAGCTGAAGCTTACAGGCAATATCAGAAGACTACATCTGTGTGGATACCTTGGTTCAACACATCAGTGAAAGATGATGAAAAGGATAAGAATATGTGAGTAAATAAGCGTGGCTCTTTCTTTCTGTCAATGTGCAGCGTCTTCTCTTTTTATGAATTTGTATGCGGTCAGCTCAGCTTTGTTGGTTTATGGTAATCTTGTTGTAAAGCTTTCGCCTTTCTACTATTGGGTGAGAAAAAGTTGCAAGGATTGTTCTATCCTCTGTCTATGTGTAAGACACCCGCTCTTATCTTGTTTTCTTGGATTGGATCTCTTTCTCTCTCTCTTTCTCTTTAACACTCTTATGTTAAAAATGGAACCTAAGTAGTATTTCTTACAAATGGAATAAGTAGGAGTCCTCTAATAAAATACATTATTTATTCGACACTTAGTCACTTTTGACTACACCTTCGATGCTCATAACGTCTTTGTTCGACACTCGAGGATTCCATTAACATGACTAAGCTAAGAGCATGACCCTAATAACATCTCAACAATGGTATGATATTTTGTATTTAGTTTTCAACATATTCAGCATCTCTTGCTTAATATCTTGCCCTTATCCTTTGAAACCATCCTCATCATCTTACCCTTCGGTTTTCCCTCTCTCAAAAATTCTAAGACCAAAAGGGCAGAGAGCTTCATTGGTGCATCAGAATTGGGCAAGGCTGGGTCCTTTTCGCCGCGTTAAGCTTGTGGTTCTGAATTATTTTCTCGATTTAGTTGCCAGTGACAGTCGAATGCTTAGCTAGAGGGCACCGACACGCGGTTGCTTTGTTGTTTGGGTTCAGTAACATAAACATGGTAGCCAAGCCATATACTATGCAACCCAGTTGTCAAGTTCTAGACATCGTTCATTAAAGAGATACGAAAGCGTCAAAAGCACAGAATTTTCCAGTTCGTGTGACCCTCTATTCCTCAAAAGGATTTTACTTTACTCATCTCTTCAAAATATCCAAGTTCCACACCCCGTTGCCTTATTTTCTCGAACCTTTTGCTACATAATCTTGTCGTCAATAAAATCATTAACGTGTTTGTCGATCCTCTACCCTCCATCTCTTTTCCATCTCTCATTAAAACCCATTTCGAGTTTCTCGCGTTCGTTTGCTTTCCCGTGACAAATCGAACAACATTCAAGTAGAGATATTAGTTCTTGCTTTCAATTTCAGGTGGGTTCTACTGTTTGTTTGCTTTCCTATACCAAAGATTGTTGTATTCATTCAGGTAGAACTATTGGATTCATATTTTGCAGAGATTGAGTTGATTCTTTCAAGAACCAAGAACTGTAATTCTAAATCCATGGCAGAGTCAGAGATAAGGGAAGAACCATGTGTGTCCTGCACCACTTTTAACATTCTAGCTCCGATTTATAAACGTCTTGATCAACAGGTCTGTCTTCTGGTCTCTTCCGTTATAATCTAATCGAAGATGGATTTCCTTATCTGAATTCCCCATTTTTATTATGGTACAGAATCAGTGCCTCAGGGAAAGCGACTTCAGAGCGTTTTGGTTGGATAGAAACCGCAAAATTCTAGACTGCTTGCTCTATGATCCATCTTCCATTATATGTCTCCAGGTTGTATTTCAGTGTTTTTCTTATCTTTTCTCTACTCCTCTTACCTCATTTGTTAATATAATCACTCTCTTGGGATTCATAAACAGGAATTCTGGGTGGGCAATGAAGAACTTGTACGTATGTATTTGGACAAGCTTGGTCATGCAGGATATACATGCTTCAAACTTGCACGGACCAACAATCGTGGAGATGGTATTATTATGCTCTTACCCACCCACTCCACTAATCATAATTGATGTTCATAGATTAAGAAAATTCCATGTAATCTTCAAATTTCTCTTTGTAGGTCTGCTAACTGCTGTGCATAAGAACTACTTCACGGTTCTTAATGTTAAAGATTTGCTTTTTAATGACTTTGGAGATCGTGTTGCCCAAATGTTACATATCCAATTGGTTAAGCCCTTTTCTCAAAATCTAAAAACTATTGTTCCCCCAGAAATCATTGTTGTTAATACTCATCTGTTATTTCCTCATGATTCCAGTCTATCCTTAGCAAGACTAAACCAGGTATATACTCACTTGTTCATCCTTCTAATCCAGTGATGCCCGAACTAAATTTGTTGTCTTCTGCTAGGTTTACAAGATATTGGAATATGTAGAGTCATATCAGATAGAAAACCATCTCAAACCCATGCCTGTTATACTCTGCGGGTTAGCATGCTGCCATTCGTTTGAGTTGTAAGATTCATGTCACTCAAAGTTCTTTTAAACGTTGATATGGTTTGAAGATATGTTTTGCAGGGACTGGAATGGAAGCAAACGTGGGCATGTTTATAAATTTCTGAGGTCACAAGGGTTTGTTTCATCATATGACGCTGCTCATCATTATACTGACAATGAAGTGGATGCTCACAAGGTTCGTATTAGAACATGTCGATTTTCGTTTTGAGTTGATATCAACTCTGTAATAATGCAAGTTTGATTTTCTTCCTTGTTATACACAGTGGGTTAGTCATCTCAATCACCGAGGAAATATCTGTGGTGTTGATTTTATTTGGCTTCGTAATCCTAATATGTCCAGAAAACCGTTGAAGACAAGTTTTGCAGAAGCTGTTTTTGGTATAATTAAGGTAAATCTGTCATTTTCATATTATACGTGTCCTGTTTTATATCTATTAGTCCAGTGCTATCTGTTCTTATGTATTTAATTACAACAAAGATGAAGCTTTCACTTGCCAAGCTAGGGAAGGAAGAACTTTTGGGAGCTTTTGGTTCTTGAGTTTGTGTTGAACAGTATAGTTCCCTAAACCACAAGACCACAAACTTTTCTAAATTTCAAATCTACAACCTACAATACAGGACTCTAGTTTTCTGAAATTTACCATGCTTCGTTCTCATCCTCAACCGATGTAGGAACTTACAATCCGCCTGTTCGTTCTCCTTCTGGGGGGCCCAACATGCTCATTGATACTCGTTCCCTTCTCCAATCGATGTGGGACCCCCCCAATCCACCCCCTTCGAGACCCAACGTCTTTGCTGGCACACCGCCTCGTGTCTACCCCTTTGGAGCTTAGCCTTCTCGCTGGCACATCGCGTGGTGTCTAGCTCTGATATTTTTTGTAACAGCCCAAGCCCACTACTAGTAGATATTGTCCTCTTTGGACTTTTATTTTTGAGCTTCCCCTCAAGGTTTTTAAAATGTGTATGCTAGGGAGAGGTTTCACACCCTTATAAAAAATGCTTCGTTCTCCTCCCCGACCGATGTGGGATCTCACACTTGGCTACACAAGCACGGTCTGCTTAAAACCTTATTCTTAATGCCAAGCACTGACTTCTAATGCTTGGGTGGGTGAGGGGGACGAGAGTGCTGCCATAGGATTGATGTTGTGGAAAGGATTCTTTTGCGTTTATGACAGGGCTATATCTGAATCTTTAATCACTGCTTGTTGCAGAATCAGCTCGGAAAAGTTTCAGTGTCTGAAAAGGATGAAACAAATGATGATTTAATTAGATACTCAACTTTGTGTGAAGCACTTCGCCAGGTGTTTTAGATCACGCCTAATTCCGTTCTGCATATATTTATTTGTACGGAGGTATTAATATGATTAGAAATCTCACACAGGTAAATTTGATCGATCTCCCTTATGGGTTGAGTTTTCAAGAAACTAAGAACCTATGGACACAAGCCGCCATTGATGGAAATGGTGTAGCCAGTTATGAACCGTTTCTGGTATGTTCATCACGTTTCCTTAGCCTTATCTTCATCCAATTCCTTAATTTTACATGTGGAATTTGTGTTTATCTGCTCAAATTTAAACGTGCAGCAGAGGCTAAGGAGTTTTGCATGTTCCGAACAGACAGAGGAAAATGTGAATGGGAGAACTGATGCATGCAACGAAGAATTTGTAGGCTTCAAAGTGAAGCATGCTGTTCTATTTCCTCGGGAAGTCGAGAAAGGGACATGGCCTGACGGTTATTCCCTCTCCGATCACGCCCGACTTAGAGTCGAGTTTTCACCAGTAATGCTGCAGTGTTCTTAGAGTTGTGATACTAAAGTTGGATGTGTATCATATATATATATACGAACAATACTCTGCCCATGTCCCTCTATCAAGCTTTGGAAGGTTACTTGGATCCTTAAAACAGCATTATCTGAGCGCCGCCGCCGCCGCCGCAGCAGCAGCAGTAAAGTTTCAGGTAAGCGGAACATGTGCTATAAACCTTCTCAGTCTCGAGCTTGTGGTCAATAGTCCATGTTCATCTCAAGTCTTGGAAACAGCAATGAACATCACAATCTCAGCTTGTGGAAATAAATAGATTTTTTTTTTTTTTTTTTGGTTGCAAATTAATGTATTATATACTAAGATTAAGATTATTTAGTGATAAGTTAAGAAGATTAATAGTCCATTTGAATGTAGTCTAACTGATTTAAGACATTCTCAAACAACATATCAGAGATACAAATTTCAAAGTGTTCGTGCATTAATCACGCTTGGCTAGAAAGGGATGAGACTACTTGCAAAACTGAGAGAATCTATGAGTATGGCACCTTGCCACACATACCTTGATGGCCCATCAGAAGGATTGGTCTAGTTAGTTCGGCTTGAGGTGACTAGAGCAGGCTTTAGCTACCTCATGATGGCCATTCCATCACAATGCGCTCTTTCGGGTAGGTTTTGGTTAGCTTTCTTTGAGGTTGATGAATAACGATTGTTTTTACCATTTACCTCTAGTTTTGTCTTTGTATAGATCTATTTAAGCCTAGATTCAACTCGATTTCTTCACAAAACTTTTATATCTTGTTTTCAGGAAGACACTGGAATAAACTTCATCGATTTTGGACAATAGAGCAAAAAGTTGATTGAGTTTTCTATTCAAATTATCTTTGATCTCTTAGAAAGTTAATGAAATAAGTTCGTTGGGCTTGGATTGAGTTTTCAAAATCTACCCTCGGGTTGGAATTGGAGGCTCGATTTGGGGTATTGGTTCGAGATATTCTTAGCCTTCAATTTTTTAATAAAAATGGTTAAATTTTCGATTAAATGATGTACGGGAACTCGTGAATTTAAAAAAACATTCAAGAATTAACCCGGATTAAATCTTGAGTTTGGAAGATTCTATTGGAATTAGAGATCATTTGGACAGTTGGACAGTTGGATATTTGGATATTTATTCAGCGGGTTAAGTCTAACGTTAATATGATAGCATATTTTGTTGTAGGGACCGTTTTGCAAATATCCAAAATTCAGGGCCCTTTTAGCAGTTTTATATTTTAATATATTATTTATGAAAAAATCTATTTTTTTTTTTTTTTTTTTTAACTCCTTCCCTAATTTTAACCACCTTTTCCTTATTGGGCCTTGGGCCTTGGGCCTGTTGAATTTCCTTCTCCATCATTAATTAAAAATCAAGAAAATTTGCTAAAAGTGAGTAAAATGTACCATTCCTTCTCACAGCCTTAGATCCTTACAAAACTTTGGTGGAGTATTAAAATTCCATCCTTCAACATCTTAAACAAATATTATGAAACTCGAACAAGAATGTTTAGATTTAAATTATCTAAAAGCCCCCAAAACGATAAGAAATCAATCTAAAGAAAAGTTTTGGAATAGATTACCTTAATGGTTAAGATCAAAAGTAAGAAATAAGAAATCAATCTAAAGAAAAGTTTTGGAATAGATTACCTTAATGGTTAAGATCAAAAGTAAGAAAAACTCATTTCTAAACTCGCATTTGAATCACCTCACAACATAGTTTGATCAACACTACTTGAATGACGGTAACATACAAATCTAAATACAAAAAATGTAAAAATGATCATAATATGTAACTCTACTTGAATGACGGTAACATACAAATCTAAATACAAAAAATGTAAAAATGATCATAATATGTAACTTTCATTATTGAAACCAAATAAAAAATCGAACTTGAAATAGTTGCGAAACAAAGTGGTTCAAACATGTGGAGTTTGGAGTAAGAAAATAAAAAAACAGGCAAAAAAATCTTCTCATTAAGTTTGCTTAAACATGTGGAGTTTGGAGTAAGAAAATAAAAAAACAGGCAAAAAAATCTTCTCATTAAGTTTGCTTAATCTTTACTTTTGTTTTATTTTAAATAAAATTTTAATCAATTCTAATGTTTCTATATTGTGGATGAAACGTTTATTTCCAACCAAGACTACATGTAAAATAAAAGAGAAGAGCCGTTATTAAAGTTTTTGGAAGGCGCATTTGAGGCAAATTAGGTTTTTGAAGGAGGTGTCGGTATTACAACGAGTTAGTATCAATTTGGTCAATTTGGATCAGGCTGAGGAGACCGCCCTCGATATCCCATATTGAGGCTTTGAGCACAATGAGTATCATTGAGCATGCTGTTGTAAATTGTCATAAGTTTTGATTTGATTTTGTTATTTGGATTAGATTTGATTGTGGTATTTGAGGTAATTTGATGTCGGAATTTGGGAGAGTTTTGGGTGTCACATTGTATTTGTTGAGTGACATATTGTATTGGTGAGTCTTTGTAGTGTGATAGCGAGATATTCACTTGTAACACTTTGTTTATTAGTGATTGGTTGCTACCCGTAGATGTAGGGAAACTTCTTCTCTCCGAACCACGTAAATATCTTGGGGTCTATTTGTGTAATTTCGTTCATTGGTGGTGTGAGTACATTTGTTCTGCTTTTTGTGCATAACACATGCCCCACATGCCCTTGACTAAGCTTGAGTCGGTTTTGATCTTGTTCTGCTTTTTGTGCATAACACATGCCCCACATGCCCTTGACTAAGCTTGAGTCGGTTTTGATCCAACAACATTGTGGCCTTGCCTTGTTTTCAAGTCAATGTTACTCCAAACAATGAGTGTGGTTTAGAACTTTGGTCGATTTACATCCAAAATTTGGCTTGATGGGTTAAAGAGTAGTGCAAATCGGTATTAGCCAAGCTTCCTATCACTTTCGAAAATTGTAATAATTTAGATAATGAGTCAAGTGTTGGCGCTTGAAGCTTCGGAGTGGTGCGGCTTGAATTGACAGTCACCAATAGCCACTCTCCTTTTCATATTCGCTTTCTAGTCATTAGCTTCTTTACGAAGTTGAAGACCTCCACTCTCACGGGCAGACTCCGATTCAGAGTCAATGGAAATCCCTCTACTTAATTCCTTCCTCCTCCTCCATTTCTCTTCGCTCCCCTACTCCTTTCTTCTTCTTCCCATAAACATACGCCACGAATCTTGTAGTTATCGCAAACTAGATGGCCGATTGCATCGTTCTTCCTTCTGGGGATTTATTGCCGGTCGGATTCCGTTATCGCAAACTAGATGGCCGATTGCATCGTTCTTCCTTCTGGGGATTTATTGCCGGTCGGATTCCGCTTCCATCCGACGGATGAGGAGCTAATTAATCACTACCTGAAGAACAAGATGCTTGGAAGGGAATCCCTCGTTGATTACATCCGTCAAGTTGATATCTGCAAGTATGAGCCATGGGATCTTCCTTGTACGTTTAATGTTTATCCCTCTTTCTCGATCACATTTTTTTTCATTTCATGCCTTCGCATTTGCATTTGTCCGTCTCTACTTTCTCTAACGTTCTGTATCTCTTCGTAGTCCTTTCAAACGACCATACAAGTGAGCAGGAATGGTTTTTCTTTGCTGCCCAAGATTTGAAGTATTCCAATAGCCGTCGATCCAATAGGGCCACAAAAACCGGCTACTGGAAATCCACGGGCAAGGACCGCAAAATCTTGGCTCCACGAACCAAGAAGTTGATTGGTACCAAAAAGACTCTGGTCTTCTACAGTGGCCGGGTTTCAAATGGAATCAGGACCAATTGGGTCATACACGAGTATCATCTTCATTCCGATCCCCAGTTCGCGCAGCTGGTGATTTCCCTCATTCTTTGTCCCCTATTCATTTTTTCTTCATTCCGATCCCCAGTTCGCGCAGCTGGTGATTTCCCTCATTCTTTGTCCCCTATTCATTTTTTCTTCGCGTCTCTCTACTCTAATTTCCTTTCTTTTGTGCTTCTGCTTATGTCCTCTCATGCTGCTCTCATGTGATTTTGAACGTTGAATCTTGATATGTACTAAAAGCTTGACTTTGATTAGGAAATATGAATTTAACCGTTGGGTTGAGGATGGTTGGGAGAGGAGTCCCTTGTCGACTAATTAAGGGGTTGATCATTGGTTTATAAGTAAGGAATATATTTCATAGGTATGAGGCCTTTTGGGAGAACCAAAGCAAAGACATGAGAGCTTAGGCTCAAATTGGACATTCATAGGTATGAGGCCTTTTGGGAGAACCAAAGCAAAGACATGAGAGCTTAGGCTCAAATTGGACATTATCATACCATTGTGGAGGTTTATGGTTCCTAACATGGTATCAGAGTCATGCCCTTAACTTAGCCTTCTCAAATATCGAACAAAGAATTGTGAGCCTCGAAGGTGTAGTCAAAAGTGACTAATAACTTAGCCTTCTCAAATATCGAACAAAGAATTGTGAGCCTCGAAGGTGTAGTCAAAAGTGACTAAAGTGTCGAACAAATGGTGTACTTTGTTCGAGGGCTCCAAAGGAGTCGAGCCTCAATTAAGAGGAGGTTGTTCGAAGGCTCCATAGACCTCGGGGAGGCTCTATAGTGTACTTTGTTTGAGGGGAGGATTGTTAAGGATTGTTGGGAGAGGAGTCCCACCACGGCTAATTAAGGGGTTGATCATAGTTTATAAGTAAGGAATACATACCAAATTGGTTTGAGGCCTTTTGGAAAAATCAAAAGTAAAGCCATGAGAGCTTATGCTCAAAGTGGACAATATCATAGTATTGTGGAGATTCGTGATTCCTAACGATTTGCATTGGAGTATATGTTGGTCTAGTTTCTTGATGATGCTTAGTTTAACTGTCCCCCTGTCCTCTTTTTCATGCAGAGGCCGTTTGTTATTTGTCTCCTAAAGAAAAAGCTGGATGAGAATCCCTGTCCTCTTTTTCATGCAGAGGCCGTTTGTTATTTGTCTCCTAAAGAAAAAGCTGGATGAGAATGATGTTTTGATATGTGATGAAGCTGAACAAAATGGTCTTATGAATTTGACGTTCGATAATGAAGTCTCAGTGAACGATATGTGATGAAGCTGAACAAAATGGTCTTATGAATTTGACGTTCGATAATGAAGTCTCAGTGAACCAAAATAAAGAGGTTAGAATTTAGAAAGATCAATCCCTGGACGTTGCCTAGTGCCTACTGCAGCATGATTTGTTTTAATAATCTTAGCATTCATATGTTCAGATTCCAGGAAATGGACAATCATTGTTTCCACCGAATCTCCAGGTTTCGGGTTACGATTTTTCTCAATTGGAGTCCCTTTTGTTTTGTGACCGGGAACCCATTTCAATGGATTTCCAAGCTAACAACAGCTACGGGACTCCCGTCGATAGACCTACTGATGAGGAAATCGATATTGAGGAGATTTATCTCCATGAAGGGACACCAAATAGTTCAACCAGTGGTTTCAACTGGAAGGAATTGCTCGAAAAGGTTGATCTAGACCAGGGTGGTGCACTCAAAGGTGACACTGGCATGTATGCAACTTTAAATCTGCAGGTAAAAAATGTTATAAATCTTTAAGTTTACACAAATGTCTTGGTGGAAAGCAACTTTAAATCTGCAGGTAAAAAATGTTATAAATCTTTAAGTTTACACAAATGTCTTGGTGGAAATCCTTGACTGAAGAAATTGATTCGAGCTTTCTTAAACCATGTTTTTTCACTGTGATTCCACTTCTGATTTATGTCATGTTAGAAATTGTGAGAACGAAATATTCTTTATAAGAGTGTAAAAACTTCTTCCTAATAGACACGTTTTAAAAATGTTGAGGTATACCCAAAAGGAAAAGTCCAAAAAGTAGAATGTTGTCCAAAGAGTAGAGTGTTTGCTAGCGGTGCATTCGATTATTATTAGAGCTAAATAGTCTGTATTTCATTGTGCATTGCAGGGTAATTCTACTTCTCACAGCGATTATTATTAGAGCTAAATAGTCTGTATTTCATTGTGCATTGCAGGGTAATTCTACTTCTCACAGCATGTTCGATGAACATAGTTCAAGGGTACCAACTCAAACTACGCCGATCATTAAAGAATCGCGTAGAAGCCCACTTACTTCAAAGATTTTCAAGTATGGAGGGGAAGAAGATCTTTCCTCTGTCCGGCCTCGTGGAGATGAACTTCAAACCAATGGCATTTCATACCTCAGTGATGACTCTGATAGGGAAACAATAACTTTAAGATTTCAAAGCCAACCCAGATCCGATAAGGTTGTAAACCACGCAAAGGATTCACAAAATGTCCAATGGAAGAGGAAAAGTCAACTCCAAGTAGTATCATCCCCCGACAAGGTGAGAGAACAGAACAAAAATACTCAAAAATGTTCTTCTCGTGAAACCAATTTGAATGACTTCAATTTTGCATGTCTTACATGAAACATCGTTTAATTTGCAGGCAAATGAAACCAATTTGAATGACTTCAATTTTGCATGTCTTACATGAAACATCGTTTAATTTGCAGGCAAAAGCAGTTTCAAAGTGGAAGAAAGTTGATGGAGCAGCTGCAACTTCAAATAAAGACATTGTTGTAGACCGAGAAACTGAAGTTAAGAGTCGTGTAGCCCACCAGTCCAATTCAACTGGACGTGGGTCTGTTGAGAGTCGAGGAAAGCGTTGTTCTAGTATCCTGACTACAAAATGCATTCACCACAGATCAAGCTCCGCATCCGCCTATGTTGCCAGAGTATGTATAGGCCTTATTTTGTTCTTCGTAGTTGCAAGAGATATGCTGCTGGATGGAAATTGGTGATAAAATTTAGTACCCATATGGATATGATACAGGTAATTATGATACTCATAATAGCATGTTACTATGCATTACTGTAATTAAGGAAGGTGTTTAACTAAGTTGATAATAAGTTATTTCTTCTCGCGTGTTAGCTGTGTAAGCAAGTTAATAAGTTAAGCTGGTTGTGTTAAAGCTATCCTTTTCTGTATAAATACGCTCATCGAGGAATGATTAATAATAATTTACGTTTTGTAAAAGGTCGAGTATGGAAAATATCTAGTAAGAAACTCTCATATTCGGGTTAGATATACATACACATAGAATTAGCAAGTAAAATTTAAGGGACCGATTTTTATTTCAAAATAATGACCTGCCTTGGATCAGAATTATCTAGCTCGATGTGAACCAACATGTAAAGACATTAACCATCTAAAAAGACCTTGAATCATCCATAACGCCCCAAAACATTACATAACCATGTATGAGGAAGGTCCCTTACTCTCTCAATCCAAAACTTGTTTAATTCAGCGTAATTCTTTGTCAACCAAAAACAACGAAGTATATGGTCAAGAACCTAACTCAAATTTATCTGCTTAATTTGTAATGGGCCCACGTCTCAACGTCCTTGTTGAGAGTCGCTCTGCGAGATTTATAAGACTTACTAACTCAATCTTCTCCAACTCAGTTCTTAATTCATGTTCAATAAGTCTGAAATTAGCCCCTGCTTGTTCATACGAAAGGTGCGAAAAGGCTCGAGTCCTTATTAATTTGTGCTTGTAATCGTTTGAACTTGCAAATTTGATTATGATGAGTTATGAGTAATCCAAAAATAACAACTTTGAGTATAATTACTTTAATGTAAGATTTCAGTCTAACCACATAGATTGTTCTTGTAGAGACGGTTAGACTATGATGTTTACTTGTAGGTTATTCAACCGCTATACATGATAAATGACTATATGTTGTTTTAATAGAGATTGTTAAGCTATAAAATTTGGTGTTTACTTATAGGTTTCTCAATGCTATACATGATAAATGACTATATATTATTTTAATAGAGACCATTAGACTATGGAACCTAATGTCTGCTAGTAGGTTACTCAGCGAATGTAATGGTCTTAAATAGTCATATATTGTGGTTTAACATGAAAAGGGGATCAATTTACCTAAAGCGAACCTAATTGTACATTTAATTGAGTCATTTAATATAATTTTAGAATATTTGTGCTGAATCATGATGCTATAGCAAATTTTTTAGGGACGACAGAGAAATTATAATCCAAATCATCATGCACATGGATAGCTGAATACTCAATGAGAGAGGCATCAAAGACGAAAAGAACGGAAAATACAACAGCAGGGGGTTCTATTCCGGTAAAAAACAGAGAAAACGAGGAATAAGAACCCTATTCAGCCGTTGTTGACAATAGAATGAAAAAGAAGACTAAGAAATATAAATTAAGGCAAAGAGGTGATAAACTAAGTCAAATAGCTACACGAGAGCACAAAGGAGGAGAACTTACTCAGAATAAAGATTGAATTGCATACGCTCAATTTGTGAAATATTTATCTTCTAATTAATAGATTTATTATGAGATACAAAACATTTCATAATTTTGTTTTATACAAAATTACTATATACGATACTCCACTCATATGTCTCTACGAGACATATTTTGATAAAATTATTTATAATTAAAAAAAAAAAAATTAAATATTAGAATAAGAATTTGTATTTAAATTTTGAATAAAAACATTGGTTAAATATATACTGATATAATTTATTTAAATAAGATTTAAGTAAAAAATTATTTTTGATATATAATGATACATAATTTTGTTTAAATATATACTGATATAATTTATTTAAATATATACTGATACATAATTTTGTTTTATACAAAATTATTTTTGAATATTGAATTTGTAAGTGGATTAGGTTTAAAATTAGTTTGCAATTTATTTCCAAGAAAAAAACAACAAACCATTATTTGGATCGCCAAAAAAGCTACAATTAAAATAATAATACAATCATTTCATGATTCAAGTGGTGGACTCTAAGTCGTTGGCTAAAATAATAATACAATCATTTCATGATTCAAATGGTGGACTCTAAGTCGTTGGCGTCTTGTGCAGACACTCGTTAACTATTCCTTGTTTTGTATTTTTGCTGAGACGAGCAATAGTTGTAGGCTGCTTATCCGCTTCAATCACATATGAATACATGTCGCCTCTTATTTTTAATCTCTCTGTTCCATTTTTAAAAGTCTTTTTTTTAATTTAGGGTCAGAGACTTGAGCATATGTTACCTAGATCAATGCGATCTAAAGCAAGAAAAAGGCTATTGTGACTCCCGAGCAACTCAAATTATGTCACTCCCCCCCAGTCAACGCAAGTCGTCCTTGCTCCTGCTCCGTTGTTATAGTTATAAACATCCACCACCACCAACACCACAGACGCACTTGCTACCAAATTCATGGCCGCTACTGCTGAATTTCCGTTTGCTTCCCCATTCCCGACTGGTTTTGGTTTCCGTCCCACGGAGGAGGAGCTCATCACCTACTACCTGAAGAACAAGAATGTTGGCAACGAGTCTGTTGTTAGTTTTATCAAGGAGATTGATCTGTACAAGTTCGAGCCCGAGCAACTCCCAGGTATGCATTTATCAAATTCCTGATTTTAGCTTTTGAAGATGAAGCACACCTCTGATTCTTTCCTTCCCCTGTCCCTGTGCAGACAAATCGTTTTTCCCGTCTGATAATTTTGAGTGGTTTTTCTTCCGGGCCAACACCTCCGACACTAAAAGAACCACCACTACTGGCTACTGGAAATCCACCGGTAAACCCCGCCCAATCAAGGCTCGAGGAACCAATGAAGTGATCGCAAGTAGACAAATTTTTGTGTTCCATCGAGGCAAGGGAGGCAATGCTATAAAGACCAATTGGGTGATACACGAGTATAAGCCTCACCCAGACACTAAAATCCCTTCCCAGGTCTCATTTCCCACGCTTCTTTTATTCCCTATATGATGAGTATGTGTGAGTTTCATATATTTTTCACAATTGACCTTTTTGTTATGACATTGTGCTTCCTGTTCTGCTGCCCATGTAGCACCCATTCCTCGTTTTTCGATTGAAGGAAAATGCAGAAGATGGGCAGAGCAGTACCGTTGCTTCTCACAGGACTAAGAAAGTCACACAGGGAGGAGAAATCCGGGAGGTAAGAGTGTCGGATATGAACATTTTGAATATCAACTTGTATGCAGAGCTTGAGAGAGGCCTTCTTAATTCTAGTTTGTTTATAATTTTTTTTAACACAGATGAACAGAGACGAACAATTATCGGAGTGTGAGCCCCTAGGGAGTTGTACCCAACAACCTATCGATGCCTATGATGATGGAGTTGAAGTCAATACACAGCAGCAGATACAGCCTGGAGCTGGAGCTTCTGAAGATGAAAATTTCACTCAGATTTTGAAGTGGATATTCGATCCGGAAGGAAGCTTAGATGACGATGCGACCTCAACGATATGCAGGTCCCCATTGCGATCCGAACCAGAACCAGAACCAGTTTTAACGGATTTTCAACCTTCGAATGGCAATCGTGGTGAAGTAAATAAGCGATCATCTGAGAGTGAATTTGATGAGTATAAGCAGTGGATGAACTCGGAGGTGAAGGATAAAAACTTGGATGAGATGACACCAAACAACCACTTTAACCGACGCTACACTAAAAGAAGGCATGTGAGGACTGATAAACTTCAAAGTGGACATATCGTACTTCAAAGTGGACGCGACCCTGATACCAATAATACATACCGACTGGTCGTTGTTGCTGTAGCCTTGCTAGCCATCGTAGTGGCCGTAATGTTTGCCAAGATGTGGTGCTAAACCGACACAGGCGCTGATGATTAGCATGAAGCATTGTATTAATCTTGTCTTGTTCATACCACGTATGTCTCTTCTGCCTAACACAAGGCTTCAAGCTTTGTGACCAAAAACTTAGTGCCATGAGCACAAAAGCTCTGCTTCACAAAATAAATAAATAAATAAACTTTTAATCATGAATTTAGAGAAATCGATTGAAATAATGATGGTAAAGAAATAGCCTTGACAACATATGGAGAACACAAAGAAACATACACATCCATCAAAGTCTATGAAGATTTTAAAGATAACTTTAATATATGAACTTGATCGTCATGAAACATCTTCCACAATCGCGGATATATTGTACCCAGAATTCGAGTTATTTCAAATGACTATCTAACTTGAGGCTGTTCCTCGGAAGGAGCTATCGATGATTTTTTAATGCGGATCACGGGGCTCGCCAATAATATCACCACTCTCGATGATATATTGTACTCAAAATTCCAGTTATTTCAAACGACGATCTAACTTGAGACCGTTCCTCGGAAGGAGCTATCGATGATTTTTCAATGCGGATCACGGGGCTCGCCAATAGTATCACCACTCTCGATGGGAGAATTAGCGAGATAGAAATCGTGAAGAAGATGCTGCAGGTCGCCTTAGACCACCTTGAGCAAGTCTCGATTTCGATTGAGACATTACTTGACATGAACGACCTAACGGTGGAAGAGGTGACCGAAAGGTTGCACAATGTCAAGCGGGAAGAAAGGCCACCTGAGCAAGAATTGTTGGAGCAAGCTTAGGAACAAGAAGAAGGCCCATGTGGCTCAATCCTAAGAGGAAGAGCCGACTCTTTTCATGGTGAGCACATCGGTCTTATCCGACGTCCCCAATTCTGGTTCCAAATCCACAGTAATCGACGGTCTTATCCGAGGAAGAGCTTCAGTTGGGCATGACAAAGGCACCGGCTAGGGAGCCAATTCAGCTGAAGGAGGAGCGTGTGTTCGCTCAGATCAACGAGAAGGGCGAGTAGCACGAGCACCAACGATGGGTCCTTGACACGGGGGCAACAAACCATATGACTGGGGTCAGGTCTGCATTCTCCGAGCTTAACTCGGGGATTCGCAGGATAGTGAAGTTTGGCGATAGCTCCGTCATCGAGATCGAAGGGTGTGGCACCATCCTATTCGTCGGCAAGGGAGGTGAGCATCGCAAGCTGACCAACGTCTACTTCATCTTGAGGCTCAAGGCTAACCTTGTGAGCCTGGGTCAACTCGATGAGGCCGGTTGCCATGTTTCCATTGAGCGAGGGCTACTCAAGTTCCGCGATGATCGACGATGGCTACTCACGCAAGTTCGGCAAACAACAAACCAACTCTACATCCTGGAGTTGAAGATAGAGCAGCCGGTCAGCCTCTCGGCCAGGACTGAAGAAGTAGCTTGGAGGTGGCACGCAAGGTATGGGCACCTTAGCTTTCTTGCTCTACAAAAACTACACAAGGAGGAGATGGTGTATGATTTGCCGGCAATTGAAGGCGTGAACAGGCTGTGTGATGGGTGTCTCTTTGGCAAGCAGAGGCGCACCCCCTTTTCGTCTAAGGCATCCTACTGCATTGGTGAGCTGTTGGAGCTCGTGCACGACGATATATGCGAGCCCAGCAAGCTGGCGACCCCAGGCGGCAAGACCCTCTTCCTCCTGCTGGTCGATGGCAAGAGCCGCTTCATGTGGCTGGTCCTACTGCACGGAAGAGTGAGGCGACAGACGCAATCAAGCACATTCAAGCGCGTGCGGAGGTCGAATGTAGGAAGAAGATAAGAGTGCTGTGCACGGACCTAGGCGAAGAGTTCACCTCGGCGAGTTTTAGTAAGTATTGCGACGAACTCGGCATGTAGCAACACCTAACGACGCCCTACTCCCCCTAGCAAAATAGGGTGGTGGAGCGCTAAAATCAAACCATTGTCGGGACAACAAGGTCATTACTGATGACAACAGGGATGTTCTGGAGGTTTTGGGGAGAGATGGTCATGACGGCAGTGTACCTCCTCAATCGGTTGCCAATGCGTAGCCTCACGGGAAGACGCCACACGAGGCCTAGTACAATAAGAAGTTAGCAGTACATCATCTACGAGTGTTCAGCTGCGTCGCATACATAAAGGTCACGCATCCCCACATCGCCAAGCTCCATCCCAGGGGGCTAAAGGTCATCTTCATTGGCTACGAACCCGAGACCAAGGCGTACAGGCTCTATGATCCTGCGGGGGGTCAAGCTCACGCAACCCCACCTCGCCAAGCTCTATCCTAGGGGGCTAAAGGTCATCTTCATCGGCTACGAACCCGGGACCAAGGCGTACAGGCTCTATGATCTTGCGGGGGGTCGAGCTCACGTGTCGTGCGACGTTGTCTTCAACGAGAACACCTGGCGGTGGAACGACGTGACCGAGGTGGATCAAAACCCAAATCAATTCACGGTGGAGTACCTCGTCACCGAACCGGGAGATAGAGGAGTGCAGCATCGGGCACTATCACTAATGCCAACAGCTGCACCGGGCACGCCTACGTCAACACTGACTGCAACTCCTGTGTCACGACCCAATATTTTACTACGGATTGTGACTCAAGTCAATACACGAATGCACAAAGTGATTTAAATATGAAATAAAGAAAATCCTTTAATTCCAATAAAGTTTTTCAACAATAAACAAAGAGCACACTTAACATTTTGGAAATAAATTTCGAAATAATGCAAATACAAAATAACGATTGGACTGACGCCCCGGGACAACCCATTCCTCTGTGACAATCCCCCTCTCCATCACTCCCGTCCTTGACCGACGCCTCGCTCTCTTGAAAAAGGAAAACATAGGAAGGATGAGTATAAAAATTATACTTAATAAGCCACCTACTTGTAGGCTCTCTTCGCATCCTAATTTAACAGGTTCTCACGGTCTCCTAATTCGGTTCTAGGACATCTGGTTCTAATCTTAGTCCCTTGGCTCTCGCCCGTTAGGTTTCACCGGTTCATCGTCCTTTCATTAGACACCTAGAGGTTCTTTACGCCAAGCAGATATGGTCGGTATCTCTATGAGGCGCTACCTCTACATGGCTCTTTGGGACTACATGGTATCTAGCCTATGGGTGTGCTGAATACCCCTAAGCCCATATAGCCCCCTTATGGGGGGCGCGACCCAACCCGTTCCCATGCAACTAATGGGTTGTACGACGTGGGGACACACTTCCCATGCGAAATGGCTAAGAGTAGTAAGGACTGGTCAGAAACCCTTGGTCCTCCCACGAAGCTATAGATACCATTGTCACCCTAGCAATCTATGAGCACTCTTGAGATACCTTGTTGCCGTGGTAATTCGCTAAGTTCCTAGGGGAAGGTTAAGTCTAGCTAGAGAGACTTATCACTCTTAACAACAATTTCCTAGGCTTATCATAGAAATGGGTCCTAGAAAATAACAGTGTGCATGCAACCGTCTTCTAACATCATAATATATAATTCATGCAAACTAGGCACGTTGGCTCAACGGGGCGATGGCCTCCATCAAGCACCCAGAACACGAAGCTCGCGCTCAATGGGACGAACTCATCCATCAAGCACCCGAAACGCAGAATACACAATTCCAACATAAATTAAACACATGCATACATACAGCGGAAGCTTAAAGCATACAAGCAACACTCAGATAATTCACCCAAATACACTCATAACAATCCATCTGACTAATCTCATTCATGGATAGCTAATCTAAGGTAAAGGTACTAGCATGCATGCAATCCAAGCTAATCCTACAAGTATTTCTTCCTAAATACCGGGTGGTGGTTGACATGTGCATTTTTGCTAGCGTTTCTATGCCCGTGAAGTATCCAAAAATACTGATTTCCTTAAATTAGGTCCCTATTCACATAAAAACAGTATTAGAATTGGAATCAGGACAACAATCGGGCAAACAGGCCAAAGGCCGTTTCACACGCGCTCACGTGCTGGCAGTGCGCCGACTGTCACAATGGCACTTTTGTGCGGCACTCACTTTCCAATGACAAGTGAGCTAAGCCAATTCGTTCTTACGTTGCCTACGGCCAAGCTACGTATGCTCGAGTCTCTGGCCTCGGTTTTAAGACAAGGTTTTAGAAAACGAGGGTAGAGAGAGATTTTTGAAAGAGACGTTATATAAGCAAGCAAGAGAGAAATAACAACGGCTCACAGTATATAACCTTGGTTAGGGAGAAGTTGACAACTAGTTGAATCCTCTTATAATACATTTTGAGGCATTTCATGTCTGACAGGGCTAGACATGATATTTCTGAAACATCATACTTCCTATAAATACAAAAGTAAAAGACTAGAATATGAAAAGACATAAAGGGTTGGGCTTGTCATGGGCATGCGACCATGGGCAACACGCCTTGGACGAGCATGATCGTGACACCGACCACGCATGCGAAAGTGCGCTAGTTGCAGGCCGCACGCGTGGCAGCTTTTGCGCAGTCGCGGGTCGGCTGGTCCTGTTCGGCTCGGCTCTGCTCAAGTTTGCGGTTCAGCTCGGGCTTTGCAGGTGACATGTGTCGTCATCTCACTGGAGTTGCGTTGCTCCAGCCGACAGTCGATGCGTGTCCGACGCATGTTGCGTCGCCCTCCGCCGCTCGCCAGCCGGTTTTTTTTCTCTCTCTGTCCTCTGCAATCCGTAACACAAAGTCCCATTTCCGATTTTCTTATCTTTTGATTCGTAGTTCAGATTGATATGATTTCTTCGGCAAGGTTCTAGATCGTGTTACGGGATACGTCCTGATATTTTTTTTGTAATTTTTTCTTAATTACTGGACGAGTTAAGAGCGTCGGAATTTTGCTTACTATTCTCGAACGATTCTCAGATCTCTGCCTTCGGGTTGAGATTTTGGCCAAACTTCTTCGCAGATCGGGCGTAGAGTTGTTCCTAGGTGAATAAGTCAACATTTTAGGACTCGATTCACATAAGAAAATCTTAGATCCAAGAATGTCATTCAGAACCTTACCTCACGAATCGTTCTTGGATCTTGACGTTGCGTTGACCTCGCTAGCCTCTCAGTCCTTGTACAAGTCTCGAGGTGGATTCCGACGGTGGTCCGATGAACTTCACGGCGACTCTTTTCTGTTTCCTCTCAATTTTCTCTCTAACTTTCTTTTTCTTTTTGCCCCTTTGTTGACTTAGCCCTTTTTTTTTTTCGGCGTTACATCTTGCTACACCCCCTGAACTAGTGGAGTTTCCAAGACCACGTACTGTGAACTCGACGTTGGATTCCAATCATGAGGATTGTCTGGCGGCCAGGTACCAGAGGATTAAAGATCTACTGGGAGGAGGTGAACCACCGGGACTGGCGGCGCGCAAGCTGGAAGAAGAGGTGGACGAACTGCATGCTGTTAACCCAAATGAACCGAACTCCTTCGTCGAAGTAGAGAAAAACCTGTGCTGGCTGAAGGCAATGCAAGAAGAAATGGCGTCCATCACTGAGAACAAGACATGGAGTCTGGAGGACATGTCGCCGGGACACCGAGCCATAATGCTCAAATGGGCCTTCAAACTCAAGCATAACGAAGAGGGAGAAGTTGTGAAGCTCAAGGCTCGTCTGGTGGCGAAGGGCTACGTCCAGAAGCAAGGAGTGGACTTTGAAGAGGTGTTTGCGCTGGTGGCAAGGTTGGAATTTGTCTGCCTGTTACTGGCAATCATGGCATATCATTCCTGGGAGGTCCACCACATGGACATGAAGTCCGCTTTCCTCAACGGAGAGCTGAAGAAGATTGTCTATGTCCGACAACCACTTGGCTTCCTCTCAGGCGACGCGATCTACTAGCAATCAACTAAGCAAAAGGTAGTTGATTTGTCTTCTTGCGAAGCAGAGTACATCGCCGCTTTGACGACAGCCACACAGGGGGGTCTAGCTTGCGCGGCGGATGGAAGAACTCATCGGAAGAGAAAGCGATCCACCAATGCTTTACGTGGACAACAAAGCTACGATCGACCTGATCAAAAATCCAGTTTTACACGACCGGAGCAAGCACATAGAGATCAGATTCCATTACATACGGGAGTGTGCAGATCGGGGGATTATCAAGATTGACTTCATCCGAATAGAGGAACAATTTGAAGACATCTTCACCAAGTCTCTGACGCGGGTAAAATTTGAGAACTTCGTTCAAAGATCGAAGTTCAAATAGTAAGTAGATATACCACATGTTTTAGGAAGAGACGGCTAGATAAAAGCCTGCGGTTTATTTTATTTAGTTTTTTCACGTTTTTACTCTTGGCCGAATTTTTTCAACTCAAAACGAATGGATGACATATTTTTAGCTAGCCGTTGAGTCATCTTTAGCCTACAAATGTTATTTAAATATGTCAAGACACAAATCACCGTGTTTTTTCACCAAAGTCAAATCCCAAATCTTCCATACTCTTTTATTTCTATTATTTTATTCAACTTTTCTGTTTTTTCTTTTCCCAACAATTTCTTTGTCGATTTTTCTTGGTCAAGGATTTCTTCACTAGTCGAATTACGCCACTTTTAGGACAATGGCAGTCTATACGAGATTTATGAGGTAAGTACTCTAAGACCTCAACTAGTTTCTTTAACTTGTGCGCCAACCAAACTTTGAATATTGACTTTGATGTCCTTTCAACGGAGATAGTTCCGTTCAAGATTAAGACGATTGAAATGATCAAATTGAGAACCCAAACTTCTTGATATATATATCATTTACGATAACCTTTCCTTCATTTGAGAATTCAAAAATATCACTACATAAAATGTAGTCTCGGTTTGTGGTGACATAAGTCCCTCCCTACAACTCATGAATTAAGAATTCTCGCAACAACAAGGTCTACTCGACATGAATTAGGAGTTAATGAAACCTTTTATAGGAATCCTTTCACAAAATTCTCAACTAGATTATCAACTAATCATAATGGTTCATTATTAGACCATGGTATTTGATTCACCAAATATAACATTATTGTATACTCTTTCATATGTATGGCGCAACTCAATCCTTTTTTTTTTCAAGTTTGTAATCTAATCTTTTGCCTCAAAATATTGAAATAAAAAAAAAAAAAAAATTCACTCTTGACAGTGATATATGTTGTATATGTAAATCCTAAATATGAAAATATGCGGAATTCTTATGGAAAAAAAAATGGTATAGGTAGAAAGAAGAAAAAACTAATAAATTAGACCTAAATGGATATGGTGAAATAAGAAATAAGAACCAATGAAATGAAAAAATGACTCATAAATAGAGTCGGGTTCAAATGCTCAAAATCCATTTGTGACAACACAAATCTCATAACGAAGATATAAACATTTGAGAAGATGGTCGGTTTTTGAGGTTTTGGTTATTGTGACATTATATAGCCTATCCAAGTTTATCTAGCCATCATATGGAATCATTTTCTAATTATAAATCAAGCTCGATTTGGAAACAATTTCTTGGTGTAGCAAAAGGCATCCAACAATATCATTATCAAATACAAAATTAGAGTAAAGAGTAGCGACTAGAATAACACAATAAAGTAACTCTTAATTGAGAATTTGCACTAGAAAATGGACAGTACAAATTTACATTTAAAAATATATCCATAGTATAATTTATAATTTTACAAATAAAAATGAGGTCATTTTTTAAAAGAAAATTAGGAAACTGAGAAAGAAAAAAAATTAAATAAATAAAAATTTAATTTTATCATAGTCTAATTATTTTCCAGTCGAAGTAATAATAATAGACCATATTAATTTATTTTTCTGTACTAAAAAAACTAACTTTATTCTTAAATTGTTGAAATTAAATTAGAATTAAAATGAAATTTATAATCTAAACGGTAAATGTTCTAAATAATGAACTTAGACTGATAATTAAATTAATGTGCAGTTGGATTGCTGGACCACAACCATTTTTAGCTAATGTACGAAAGATGTTTTTCCGAAAAATATAATTGCCACCAAAACCTAATACTTGAAATACAAACTACTAAATAGAGGTGTACATCCCATCTACTATCTCGAGAACTCAACTTAGGTTGGGTTTAAAAGAATTTTGGGTTTGGATTGGGTTTGTTTTGTAGAACCCGATTTAGTTTGGATTGGATTTGGGTTCAAAATTCAAATCATTGGGTTAACTAGATCGAACCCGAAAACTTAAGGAAAAAAAGATATGAAATGGGCACACGCCCACACAACCCAGTTCCATGAGTCATCGTCTATGACTACCCAGTTCCATGAGTCATCGTCTATGACTACTCTTTGACTGTGAGTTCGACACTCGTAGTCTCACGCAATGTTCATCTTCGACCTCGAGGGTAACTCGGCAAGTGAAATAAAGTCTCGACTCTCGCACTCACAGTCTCACAAACTCACATCACAACGTTCGTCTTTGTCATTCGCTATTTGACTCTCTCGGCTCTCTCTATGAGTCGTCGTTCGACTTCTCAGTTCTCATCTCACTCTCGTCTCGTCTCTGTTTATTGTCGGACGTCAATGTCGCTCGCCTCTATATTTCTCCGTTCAACTCTCTTCTTAGTTCCCATTTCTCCTCTTGACCTTGTCTTTGTGTTTCTCGTCGAACATTGTCGCCGACTATCTCTCTGCTCGACACTTTATTTGTCACGACCCCCAAAAAATTAACCTCAAGTCGTGACTAACAATGACTATGACGTGTACTGTGCAAGCAAGAATTTCAAATGAAAACATTATTTCAAAAATGAATCGTTTATTTCGTAAAGAAAGCGTTTCAATACAAAAAGGATTTAGTGACTAGTTATAAACAAAGAAAGAAAACATGAAAGGCAAAGTGTACTAATCAGTAGGACTAGACTGACGCCTCGGGACCTCTGTGACAACCCATATCGTTCAACGCGCCTTCTCTTGACCCGACACCTCACGTACCTGAAAAAGAAAGGTATAGCAAGAATGAGTATAAAATTATACTCAGTAAGCCACCTACTTGTAGGCATTTATCGCACCCTAAACTTAACAAACATCCACGAACTTTCCTTTGGCTCTAGAACATCTGGTTCTAATCTTAGCTTATTAGGGCTTCCCCCTTGGGACTTATCCATTGGGGCTTCTTTGGTTCTTAGTCCTTTCATTTATACCCCTAGAGTTCCTCTTATGCTAACCTGTGTTGGACTGGTGCTCTGCGAGTGGCTACCTCAACATGGCTATGAGATTACCTGGTGTCTTACTTAGTAAGTGAGCTGCAACCCCCTAGTCCCATGGTAATTCCCCTGTATTTGGGAGGGATACCTTCCCTATCCCATCCAGCTAAATGGTCAGTTACAATGTGGGTATCCCGTTCCCCATGCTAAAATGACTATCGAGCAGTCGAGTCCTGATCAGGAACCCGTTGGTCCCCCACGAAGCTATAACATCATCCACACACAAGTAGCCTAAGGGTACTCTAGAGGTGGTTCTTAGGTCGTGGTAGTTTCTTAGGCTCCTTGGGAAAAGTTAGGTCTACACCTAGTGACTTGTCGCTTTAACCACATATCCCTAGACTTTATCAAACTTGTAGGTCATGAAAATTCAACTGAGTGTACACAACTACCATCCATGATCATTATACAAAATTCATGCAAAGTAAACATACATGCTCTACGGGACGATAACATCCATCATCTCCCGGAGCGCAGAATTCACAAGTTCCCATCCTCCTTTCAGCATGAATTAAACATATATATATATATATAAAGCGAAAGCTTAAAGCATAACAACAATACTCAGATAATTCTCCTAATCTTTCACACAATACATCTTACTTTTAACAATCAAATACCTCCATTCAATCACGAAAGGCTACCACCTAAGATAATTAAACTAGCATGCATGCATTCCAAGCGACTCCTACAAGTATTTCTTCCTAAAGTTTCGTGTGGTGACTTACCTGGATGATGCATGCCCTTACGCAGTGTTTTCACACAATTAGCATATTGAAAAGTAGTGATTTTTCCTCAGTTAGATCCTATTTCATATAAAATAGAGTTAGGATTGGATTCGGGAGGAAATTAGGGAAAACAAGAGTCGAACGGGACGAAAGAGGGCTTACATGCGCTTCCACGTGCCGGGACAAAATCACTCACAGGTTTCACGCGCGAGTGTCACGCGCCCACATTTTTCTGCTTTCGCGGGTCATCGATTCCGTTCGGGTATAGTGGTTCGAGTGGACCGCGGGTCGCGACGGTTTGTTTTGTCGTACGGGTACTGGGTCAGCCGAGGGACGCGGGTCGGGTTGCGTGGCCGGGGACGTGTGTCACTGGAAGGCTGGAGCGACGTCTTTCTAGGCGGCGTTCGACGCGTGTCCGGAGGTTGTTGGCACACGCAGTCCTCTTGCTGGTTGACATTTGGCGCGCCGTCGACTTCTCTCCCCTCCTAGCAGAAAAACAAGGTTTCCGATTAGTTTTCCGACGTTCTTTTCATTTTTCTATCTCTTGATTCTTAATCCAAACTGTAATGACTTCTTCAACAAAGTTTAGATCATACTACAACCTACGTGACAATATTTTTTTCTTGATTTTTACTTAATCATACGACGAGTTATGAGCGTCGGAAAGAGGTCCGATAACATCCTTACCGTTCTTGGAAAGATTCTCAGATTTCGACGTTTCTTTAGACTTCTCCACCAAATCAGTGGCGGATCTTCCATAGATGAAGATAGTAAACTTCACCAAATCAATGGAGGGTCCTCAAGACCCCTATAATGGGCTGAGGGTAAAATGTCCATTTTGCCCCTTTAACTTTGACCGACCTTTTTTTTGAAGCCTTACACCATTCCACTTTAGTAGGGCTTATTAGCTCTGTGTTTGTTGTTGGACTTTTATCCTTGGCACTTAATTGTTTCATAACTAGTATCTCATCCAAAAAGTAAAGAGTTGGATTGAGAAAATTGTTGGGTTGGTTAAAAAAAATTCTGTGAACAGCAACCCATAATAGGAACATCCCTACCACCAAATAGGCTAAGTATGTTTTGACCCAATGTGGACTGCAGCGCAAAGCTCCAAGTATTACGGCTGAAATGCAGTACTACAATATGCTTTGTATTTTTGAAGAGACGATTGTAGGCCGCTCACCCGCTTCAATCACATGTGACCAGACGGCTGCTTTTTTATTCCAGTCGGCCACTTCAAGCCCCACTCCTTTCCACTCCACTCCACTATCTTCACCTACCCAACAAAAATTACGTCACTCCGCCCCAGTCAACGCAAGTCATCCCCTGCTCCTGCTCCGTCGTTATAAACATCCTCCACCACCAAGGATTCCACCACTCCCTCACTTCCTTGCTCCTCCTCCTCCGTTCTTCGACGCCCTTCCTACCAAATTCATGGCCGCTATCGATGATTTTCCGTTTCTTTCTTTGTTGCCGGTTGGTTATGGTTTCCGTCCCACGGAGGAGGAGCTCATTACCCACTACCTGAAGAACAAGATTCTTGGGCAGGAGTTTCTGGTTAAATTTATCAAGGAGATTGATCTGTACAAGTTCGATCCCGAGCAACTCCCAGGTATTCATTTATCAATTTCCCCCCACCCTGATTTTAGCTTTTGAAGATGGAGCACACCTCTGATTCTTTCCTTTCCCCTGTCCCTAAGCAGACAAATCGTATTTCCCTTCTTCAAATTTTGAGTGGTTTTTCTTCCGGGCCAACACCGGCATCAATAAAAGAACCACGGCTCCCTTCTTCAAATTTTGAGTGGTTTTTCTTCCGGGCCAACACCGGCATCAATAAAAGAACCACGGCTACTGGCAGCTGGAGATCCACCGGTGATCCCCGCCGAATCAAGGCTCGAGAAACCAACGAAGTGATCGCAACTTGTCACATTTATGTGTTCCATCGAGGCAAGGGAGGCAATGCTATAAAGACCAATTGTGATCGCAACTTGTCACATTTATGTGTTCCATCGAGGCAAGGGAGGCAATGCTATAAAGACCAATTGGGTGATACACGAGTATAAGCTTCACACACTTACAGACATCACTTCCCAGGTCTCGTTTCTGTTTATATCCATTTCTCATGTATCACTAACTTCTTTTGGCTTCTGGGTTTTTGATCTCGCCTTCCATATGTACTTGCTGATCTATAGTTAGTCTACATCCCACACATACATCAATTTTTTGTTTTATTCCCAATATGATGAGTATGTGTGCGTTTCATATATTTTTCAGAATTGACCTTTTGGTTATTACATTGTGCTTCCTGTGTCTGCTGCCCATGTAGCACAGCCATTCATCATTTTTCGATTGAAGAAAAATGCAGAAGAGAGAGATGTTTCAATACGTGACCAAGAAGATGGACAGAACAGTACCGTTGCTTCTCACCGGACTAAGAAAGTCAAACGGGGAGGAGAAATCCGGAAGGTAAGAGTGTCCGATATGAACATTCTGAAGAGACCTTCTTAATTCTAGTTTGTTTATAATTTTTTTTTAACACAGATAAACAGAGACGAACAATCGATCTGTAAGCCCCTAGGGAGTTGTGCCCAACAACCTGTCAATGCCTATGATGATAATGAAGTAAATATGCAAACAATACAGCTTGGAGATGGAGATTCTGCAGATGGAAATATGACAGAGCTTCTTAACTCGACAGTAATTTGGGATGATATCTTCAATCATAAATTGACCGCAAATATGTGCAGGTCCCTACGACGTTCCGAACCACAACCAGGTTTAATGGATACCCAACAATCTGAGAGTCAACTTGATTACTTGAGGAATTTCGTCCACGATGATAAAAACTGGGACGAAATGACATCAAACAATCAAGAATGGGAAGGCATGTATAGTAGCGAGACTAATTCCAATACGGCCTTCGGCTTGCCGGTAAGAAGAATTAACTTGAATTGTTTACTTGTAAATTCCAGTCCAGATACTTGTGTATCTTCATTCATTACTTCATCTGCATAATTCATGTATTGCAGTATAATCACACTATGAAAAGGTTGGAAAGAACCCCCCTTCCTCCAAGGCGTTTGCGGATCAGTGATGTAAAACATATAGAAATTGGCAATTCACCGCAGCTATCAGGGACGGATTCTAATAATGAGCTGAAAAGTGAAGCGGGCAACAAAGCAACCAAGTGGGCAACCGCTCAACATTGCTTTTCTTCAAAAAATCGGTTCTCCTATATCCTAACTACCAAACGCATTCACCACAACTCCACTCTCCCCCCACTGGTCTATGTTGCTAAAGCATTGCTAGGCGTCGTGATGCTTCTAATGTTTGCCCAAGATGTGCTGCTATACCGATACAGGCGCTGAAGAACAATCTTGTGGTTAGCTTTTTCATATCATGTATCTCTCTTCTGTCTAACACAAGGCAGCCTTGTATAACAATAATGGTAATAATGGGAGTTGGCCATTATGCGGGTGCCCATCTTTAAACTTCATTTCTCAAGAAGCTTTGTGGCCAAAAACTTGGGGCCATGACCACAAAAACAAGTACCAATGCATCTGAGCTCACTCTGTGATCAATTCTGAATTTGGTGGAATCCCTAATCTAAACAGTAACCGTCCAAGAAGTCGCTCACTCTGTGATCAATTCTGAATTTGGTGGAATCCCTAATCTAAACAGTAACCGTCCAAGAAGTCAGAGTGATGTGATGACAAATTATAGGGTTCTTTTTATTAATAATGAAACTGAGAAAGAAAGGTAGGACATCCATATGTTTGTGGCGAGGCGAGAATCTAGATTGTGTCACTCACTGGTAGCTTCTTAATCTCAATCTAGGTCTTGAATTGACTATTGGATATTTTCAATCATTCTCCAAAATCGAAAACTGTGGTTGGCAAATTGTTCTCGATCATCCCATATCAAGACTATGTTATAAGCATCTTCAAATTTCTCACCAAATCTCAAAGGTGACATGCTCAAGATGTTGGTATTTTCTTTCGCAACATTTTTTTTTTGCAGGATTCAGTGATAGAATGATTAGATGATGAACAAGTTCGGAAACTAAAAGATCTCTCCATTATCACTAACAACAATCTTTTGCACATGGCCCCTCATTAGAAGAACCTATCAACCTGTTTTCCCTTCCAATTGCTTCTAATGACAGTAAACAAGATCTGCTACAACTAATGAGATATCCTTGTTCAGGTTATCTCTCAAGCCTCTTTAAATGAATCAAGAACTGAGAGTAGCCATGCGCATAAGCTTTAAATCAAGAACTCAATGCTTTCCATTTTGTGTAAAAAAAATTCTAAGCCAAGACCCTCCCAAATACAAGAACAAACCTATTAGATTTTGGGTATTTTTCTTTCGATTTTGGCCAAATAAGAGAGTTGCACTCAACCATTTTAGCTTAAACCAATTAATACACTGTTCATAATCAAGCTTACAACAACTTTCTAGAAGACTTGGAGGACTGAAAACAACTATATCCTATTCTATAACAGCAGTGGGTTATACAAAAAAAATAAAGAAAAAAAAAACATTCAAAATTTGAATCTCGTTGAAGATCTGGGAATGAAACTACCTACACCCTCCTTCACAATGTAGAGAGAAGCAGATGGAGAACACCGCCGAGAGAGGCAGGAGTAAGGGGGATTCCAAGGGCACCAACAATGTCAACCATACACATGACTGGTCGTGCGTTAAGCCCTTGTCGTCGTATGGAAATCGGAGAGGGCGCAGATCTGGAAGCACCAAAAGTCAGGCAAAGAAGAAGACCCCCGCTTGTCAATAACGAAGTCGGGTCGGACCTGAAACCAACCCACACACAACCTTGGATCAGCCCACAAGTCCTCGACCCAAAACTCACTGACCATGTGCCTCAGCCCACCGATGCAACCCGTGTGTTGCCCCGCATACCCAACCTGACCCGGTTAGGCAACCGGCGCGCAATCTTGCTCTATAACTGCCTCGTATACCCGACCCGACACTGATTTGACCCACACACCTCTGACGTCAACTCGGCTTTGCGCGACTCCCAAGTGGCTTATTCAGCTTGGTTGGAACTTATTGAAGGCATTTAAGGTCACTTAAACTCCTATTTTCACCCTTTAAATTATTTTGAGCGAGAAGTTGAAATTATTTAATGATTTAGATAAGTTAAGTTCGTTAATATATCATAATATGATGTCGTAAGTCAACTTAGGTTGAAACGGATCTTGAGGATAGAATTGAACCAACTCTAGAAATATTTAGAGATTCCGACTTACGACAACTAGATAAGTAGTTGGATGAGATGCATTAGTTATGAGGACGTGTATCTAGTGGCCCATGCATCTATATTATGTATGCATAATATATATTGTTTGATGCTATGCTATGGTATGTCATGCTATGCCACGTTATGATATGATAAGATATGTTATGTAATAAAATTATGTTATTTTGTGACCATACTATGGCATATAAAGTTGTTATGAAATTGTTCATCTATAATGTATAGACCTCTGTAGACCAAGAAATGAAAGTTATGCTATGTTTTATATAATGTATAAGAATTATGTAAGCATAATTCACCAACTTATTATGTTATAAATAAATTGAGGTTTGTCTTGATCATACATTATGACAGGATGATAAGTTATGCGAATTTCATGCATATTTGCGTGTCATATGCATCGAGATATTTTTCCATTATAAGGAGTACAGACGCATACTAAGAGAGCAATTATGAAAGGATTAGACGAAGAACCTCACTTCCTAATTAGCGTTTTACTCGAGAACTTCCATTTGGTGCAATAAATTCAAGCTAAGACCCTCTCAAATGTAAGCCGTTAGACCTATAATTTGAAGGTCATAGGTGCATGTTTAGGTTAAATTTGAAGGTCATAGGTGCATGTTTAGGTTATAAACCAACATTATAGGTAAAATGACCATAATTACCCTAATATACACCTATAATGTTTCAATGTCTATAAGACTTCGAAACTTTATATCTACTTATAACCTTATAAATGTTTTATATATGATTTAAAGGTAATAGAAATATGTGTAGAGCGTAAACTAGCGATAAGGTTAAAAATAACGAAAATGCCCTTAATAAATATTTTATAGGATTTTATGACTTCTAATGAACTTCAAATGACATGAAACCTACTTATGACATTATGAATAAATTAGGCATGAATTTACAAAGGATTGATATGATTATGAAATGTCATGTGAACCTTATAATATAACTTTTGCCTAGATATGCCTCAAGTTTTCATGAAAGACCGTTAGAGCTAGATCCATAAACTTATGAACCTATGTTCTAGGGTGAAGAGTCCACCCAAGTAGGCTAGTTCTCAAAATACCCTAATATGCATCAAATTGGTAGGAACCACTCAACCCAATCCTCCCTTATGCCCTAAGTCACCCTAGACCTCTCGATAATGCAATACATTATTAACACATATTTTTCTCACTTTAATGCGATGATCTACTTCAATCCCTAATAGGATGTCATACTTTATAGGATGTCAAAACTCAAACTATGTCACGGGAGACATAGGGAAATTTCAGGACAACCATTGGCCAAACAAAGATTCCAAATCTTGGTTTGAATCTCAAACATAAGTATACCCTCAAGTTCATGTTGTTTACCAACCATGTGACCTATTAGGTCTTCTAGGGAAAATGTTTTAGAATTAAAGCTAGTGTTATGCATCGTGTATAGAGTGAAAGAGGATAGTCATGATGAGATCTACACTTCTTAAACTCATCCAAGGTTGAGGGATCATACAAGTGCCTAAACTAGGCTTAGGCATCAGACAAACCAAGCTTTTTGACTCAGAATCCATGACGGAGGACCAAGGTCTTTAGAATAAAATAGAGTTAGATTGGATTTGGGAGGAAAATAGGGAAAACAGGAGTCAAACTGGACAAAAATGGGCTTACACGCGCTTCCACATGAGAGTGTCACGCGCATGCACTTTTGCTGCAACTGCGGGTCGTCAGTTCGGTTTGGGTGGACCGCAGGTCATTGCGGTTCATCTCGTCGCGCAGGTGTCGGATCGGTTGAGGGATGCAGGTCGGGTGTTGCCACTGCGAACGCGCGTCGCTGGGAAACTGGAACCGCGTCGCTCCAGACGGCGTTCAACGTGTGTTTGGTGGCTATCGGCACATGAGAGACCTCTCGATGGTTGACATGTGGCACGTCGTTGCTTTCTCTCTCCTCCTAGCAGACAAATGGGTTTCCAATTAGTTTTTTGACGTTCTTCTCATTTTTCTATCTCTCGATTCTTAATCCAAATTGAAATGACTTCTTCAACAAAGTTTTAGATCATACTACAACCTACGTTCCAGTATTTTTTTTTTTTTTTTTTACTTAATCATACGACGAGTTGTGAGCATCGGAAAGAGGTTCGTTAACATCCTTACCGTTCTTGGAAAGATTCTCCGACCTCAACATTTTGTCTGATTTTCCTCACGAAATCAGTAGCGGATCTTCCCTAGATGAAGGTAGCAAACTTTAGCCCTCTATTCCTAAAGGAAGATCTCAGATCTTAAGAGAAACGTTCGAGATCTTAACTTGCGAATTTCTCTTGGATCTTGACGGAAAATGGAACCTCAACAACACGAGTCCTCTTTTTCTTCAAGAACAAACTTCAGTGTGTAAGTCTTGGTCGAAAATGAACTTCGATAATGGTTCTCCAACGAGAAGTCCGGTCGTTTGCTTTCCCCTCTCAAGTTTCTTTTCTCTCAACTTTCTTTCTCACACTTTTCTCTTGTGATATGTGGAAAATCCTCAAGACCCCTATAGTGGGCTGAGGTGCAAAATGCCCCTTTTGCCCCGACTTTGACCATTTTTTAAGACCTCATGGGTTCAATAATCTTGATATCAATGGACCAAATAGCAATTTTGCCTCTTAGAACGTGTAGAGAACAAAAATTGGAGAAAATTGATATCAATGGACCAAATAGCAATTTTGCCTCTTAGAACGTGTAGAGAACAAAAATTGGAGAAAAATTATTGTGATCCGTACATGAAATAATGAGCTCAGTGTTATTAACATCTAGTACAAAGAAATAGCGAATTCAAAGCTGTTGGAGTGTAGTGCGAAGACTTGTGCCATGTAACATCTAGTACAAAGAAATAGCGAATTCAAAGCTGTTGGAGTGTAGTGCGAAGACTTGTGCCATGGCAGCACCTAAATTTAATTATGCGTACCTTGTAGGAAAGTGGTCTCCCTTGACAACTTAAGCACCTCACCCCACCCAGTCAATGCAAGTCCTCCTTGCTTCTGCTCCTGCTCCTGCTCCTGCTCCGTTGTTATAGTTATAAACATCCACCACCAACTCCGACGCCCTTCCTACCAAATCCATGGCCACCACCGCTGAATTTTCGTATCTTTCTTCATTGCCGGCTGGTTTTGTTTTCCGTCCCACGGAGGAGCAGCTCATTACCCACTACCTGAAGAACAAGAATGATGGCAACGAGTCTGTTGTTAGTTTTATCAAGGAGATTGATCTGTACAAGTTCGAACCCGAGCAACTCCCAGGTATGTATTTATCAAATTCCTGATTTTAGCTTTTGAAGATGGAGCACACCTCTGATTCTTTCCTTTCCCTTGTTCCTGTGCAGACAAATCGTTCATCCCGTCTGATAATTTCGAGTGGTTTTTCTTCCGGGCCAACACCTTGGACATTGAAAGAACCACGGGTACTGGCAGCTGGAAATCCACCGGTGAACCCCGCCCAATCAAGGCTCGAGGAACCAATGAAGTGATCGGAAGTAGACAAATCTTCGTGTTCCATCGAGGGCGGGGAGCCAAGGGTGTAAAGACCAATTGGGTGATACGCGAGTATAGGCTTCACCCAGACACTAAAATCCCTTCCCAGGTCTCATTTCCCACGCTTCTTTTATTCCCAATATGATGAGTATTTTTAAGTAATGAGGTTTTTGTGGTAACATTGTCCCTCTTATGTACTGCTGCCCATGTAGCACCCATTCCTCATTTTTAAATTGAAGGATAACAATGCAGATGGAGAGAAGAAAATCATACAGAAGGTAAGAGTGTCCAATATGAACATTTTGAACATAACCTTGTATGCTGAGCTTGAGATGACCTCCTTAATTTTTAACAGCCTCGAGCTGGAACTTCTGAAAATCCAGATAATGCCATACAGAGTGAATGTGATTTTGAAAAGCAAATTATGGAATCGGTGTTAGGCAAGCATAAAAACTTGGACGAGATGACATCAAACAACCACGAGGAATCGGAGGAATCGGATGACACTTATTCTGATGTACTGACTAAAAATTATTTGATTGAATTGTTTTGCAGTGATGGGTAATTCGAAGGTTGCACCCACACAGTTTCTCATCCTTTGCTCTTCTTTTCTCACATATTTTTACTTGTCAATTCCAGAACCAAATAAAATACTTGCGTAGAGTACTCAGACGTGTAAAGGTATACGAAGAAAGTAAACCACAAAACGCCCCATTGCCGAGGAAACCCGGAAGTACAAATGTGTCCCCATCCAAGGTGAAGGGATACGCGTATTTTTAGTGTAGAAGCTATTGTTGTTGTGACAATTCATGTTACATGATTTCCCGACACTCTTAGACTCTCATTTTCAATTCTGCAGCTTCAGGGGGATAACACACGTACACAACTTGTGAACCAACCCCAGCCATCTACCAAGCGCATTCACCACAACTCCAGTCAACACCCACTGGTCTGTTTTGCGAAAGCATTGCTAGGCATCGTGATGTTAGTAATGTTTGCCCGAGACATGGTGCTATACCGACTCAGGCGCTAAATATTAGCATGAAGCATTGTCTCAATCTCGGCTTAAGCTTTTTCATATCATGTATCTGTCTTCTGCCTCACAGGTCTTGTATTGATTATATGGCTACTATGTCTACTATGTCGTCGATGCCCCTCGAATTTCTTCAATATTGTTCTAGTCTAGTAAAACTTTCTTATTTGAGAGCCACTATGAGTTTTTTTAATATGCTAACGATAGGTTTCATGTCCCACCGTGTCTTAAATAGTGAGATGAAACCTAACCAAGGAAGTTTGTTGATCATATCGGCAGCCATTCACCTAGCTTCACCCTAAAATCTTCCTAGAACATTCTTCGCCTATAGTATGCTTCGAAAAATCCCTACTCTCTACAACACTTTTTTTTTTTTTTTTTTTTAATTTTATTTAGGTTACCTAACTAAAATTGAGTCTAAGATATGCACTTGCTTTTCAAGTAATCTAGTGCTACCTCATGATAAGCTTTAGGGGCTAGAGGCTACTCTAATACAAGATGAGCTCACGGTTTAGGATGATGCATCATGATAAGCTTTATGATGATGTTTGATTTTCTAGCAACCAAGAAGTTACCTAACTCAACATGAGCTCAAGGTTACCACTTGATTTTCAAGTAATCGAGACGCTGCCTCATGATAGTATTGGTATAACATTTGGTTTTCAAATAACTAGGAGGCTGCCCGAACAACTTTTGATTTTCAAGTAATCATGATGCTACTCTAAGGTAGCTATTGATTTTCAAGTAATCAATATGCTACCTTAAGTCCACGAAGCAAGACAAGAAAGTTTAA
>NW_019272107.1:0-10195 GCF_002738345.1 Cucurbita maxima | reverse complement strand
AACAAAAAAAAAAAAAAAAAAAAAAAAAAAAAAAAAAAAAAAAAAAAAAAAAAAACAAGAACTAAGGATAAGAACCAAAAATAAGATTAAGGACAAAAACAAAGACTAAAAACTAAAAATAAGATTAAGGACAAACACAAAGACTAAAAACTAAGGATAAGGACTAGGACATTGATCCAGATAAGTTCTCATAACTAAGGACCTAGAATTTTGGAACTAAGACCTTTAGACAACCACCAATATTAAGAACTCCGGACTCAAGAACGGAACCTAAGGGTCTAAGCTCTCAAATCAAGAACAAGAATATGACAAGAAAGAGTATGGTACCCTAGCACACCTTAAAGACACGATTAAGATCCTACAAACATACTACTTAATGAGTATTTGTACTCATTCAAGTTTTCTATTATATTTTATTCTATGCTTGTCTAGGAAATGAAGTAATTGGGAGCTATCTCTATCAAGTATGTTGTAGAGAAAATGTCTGAAAATTCTAGAAAAAAGATAAAAGAAACTTACCCACATCTCAGTAAGCTTCTCCAAGCTAATTTAGCCTCCACCAGCTTTTAACATATTCATAGAAGTTATTGTACCAGTTTTCTTTCGAGAGAGGATAACAATTTTAATGTGATTTTAAGGATGCTCATCCTATCTCGTTCGAGAAATTTAGATCCCGATAAGTCTTATACAATGTTAAGAATCATGACTCTCTACAATGATATGATATTGTCCATTTTGAGCATAAGCTCATACCAATGGAGATGTCTTCTTCACTTTTGACTACACCTCCGAGGCTAGCAAGTCGATCCTTCATGAGTTGTTTGTAACTATAACAAGGTCAAAAGTTCATTTAGCCATGTAATTATATACTTCACCTTAAATATCACTAATTCTCTAATAAATAATTTGTTTATGATTCAATCCTAAACTAAGTTCCACTCTGACCGATAAGAGAGTGAGTCCCATTGTTCAAGTCTCAAAATCAGCACTTAAGAGAATTACTCATCTATATACTTTGTATCGTTGGGAGCAAATGTCATCTCTAGAAACTATGTTCTCAACTCCCTATTTGGTCAAGTCTCAAAATCATCCTCACCCATGCAAATTAAAGGACAAGTCCTCACAAGCAAAAGTTCATGACTCACTCATGATTAAGATCGAGTCTCATATGATCATCCAATGTTATAATACTCATTGTATATGATACTCTCACTCATATGTCTCCATATGAGCGATTTGGATCAAATCATGCTTAATAATTACAAAGTGAGCCGAATCAATGTGTTACCAAGATAAGGCATCAAACCTTATCTATTTACGGTAAACTATTTAGATTATTACTTGAACATGATCTTCCTATAAATCAATCACCTACGGTTCAACCTTAGATTAATATCGAGGATAATGTTAAATCCCAAATAAAAAAATTTAAATGATTAATAAAAACTAGTTAATGACATAAATTTTAATATAGGTTAAACAAGAATAAGTTGTGATTGGACACAGATGATCAGAATGAATTGTTTAGAACTTTAATTAGGCATAACTATGCTATGTTGAACCATGACAAACCGAACAACCTGAGAGAGACTTAGATTAGACATTATTATGTTGTCTCTTGAACCTTATGATCGATTTAAGTTAAAGAAGTCTTATTTGACTGTCTAAAAGCATGTTAGTGGATGATATTTACATGTATGCTCACTGATGAAATTTACTAGGTACGATGTAAATCTAGGCATATGACAAGCATATCAGACCGTTTAACTATGCATATTAACCCCTAATTGTGAACTCATCTCGATGGGGGAGCTTTACCTACTGTAAGTTCATTCTCTGGTACCTTACTTGACTCGATATATCTGGCTGGATTTTTAACAAATGAGCTGAAACTTAGTTTCAAACCATCTATGGTGTGTAGGACTGCAAAGTAGGTGAAGAAATCGTGAGCAAATAGCCACTAGGTCAATGGAAAAAGCTTAACTTTTATAAGGTAAAAGCAGACACGCTCTTGGGTCGTCACCATCTCAAGGTAGATAATGATGGCGGGGCGGTTCCAGAACCGACTACGTCATCCCCTTTGAGTTTTTAGACCTTTACTCACTGTTTGGACTAGCTCTCACACTATGTTCCAGAAAATATGCTCAATTTGGGGCGTACCCAGGAATTAAAGAAAAATCAATTTTAGGAAGGTCATGAAAAGTGATCTCGAACACGACTGAATAGGTAAATAACTACATGTAACGAACTTTGTTAATTGTTTGGATCGGTTCACTTGGTTTTCGATTGGTTCTCATAAAAGATGTTTGTTGTTCAAGAAATTAGACACAATTTGCCACCGATTCAAGAAATTTGGAGAAAATCTAACTTCAAGAAGAGAGTTCGAACACACCCAAATATGTAAGTAGTTATATGGAGCAAGTTTCAAGTGTAGAGGTCGATTAGGACCATGGGCATATAATTAGAAATCATATTTATGAATCTAATTGACCAAGTTTCATGATAGCTAAACCTAGAAAATGTAATAATTTCTAATTTAGCACGTTATCTCGTTTTACAGCTTTTGTAGTGCATATGTGAACCATAATAGAGTTAATATGTTTATAAGCTCTCGAGCAAACCTTAGTGAGTAGGTTGAGAGTAGTATTCACATTTTTAATGTATAATTTTGGGTTTGGGAACTCGTCTATGCCCAATATTATTATTAAATGATGTCATGTGTTCTAGAATGTATGTTATGACTATTGTTGTTTTAGTTATATGGGTCCTAGAATCTATATGTGGACCCTATAGAACTTTGTGTTGACCAAGAATCTCATAGGGACGTTTAGATTATAACCTTTATTCGTGAACTAGTTAAGAAGGGTTAGGATATATTTGATACATAGAGTTCAATTGTCACTCACAAGGTTTCAGGAGTCATAGAGGTTATACTACTAAGGAAATCCTGGTTGTGTCTAGTGGGGGAGTCATAGCCTTATACGGTTCTAACGTGAGAGGGAGTGTGCGAATCGAAAGTAGTCATAGCTTGAAAAGGCAATATGACAGGTAGTTTACTTGTCAGTTCTAGCCTGATGATAAGAATGATAAGTAACATGTAGTTTACTAATCTTAGAGAAAGACAGTTGTTGTAATAACCAAGTCGATCGCTATTAAATATTGTCCTCTTTGGGCTTTCCTTTTCGAAGTTTCCCTCAAAGCTTTTAAAACACGTGTTTTAGGGAGAGGTTTCCACACCCTTATAAATAATGTTTTGTTCCACTCTCCAACTGATGTGGGATCTCACCATCCACCCCCTTAGCAGCACTCTCCAACCGATGTAGGATCTCACAATCTTCTCATTTCAATTCACATTTTGCTTAAATAGTCTAAATTCATAACCTTTTTGTTTGATATTTTCTTTCCTAATTATAACTCGAATATAACTTATGGATTTGCCTCAATTCCATAAAAAAAATAACGTTAGATATTCTATTATATTTTATATTCACCTTTAGTCAAAATCATAACAATCTTTTTTAATCATTTTTTTATTTTATTTTGTTCTTATTTCATAATTATCTTATCCTGATTGTCTTAAATAGCTTACTAAGATAAGAATTGTTTTATCCATACCTTGATCATAATTTAGTAACTTTTCCAAATAGTCTACGTGTAATAAACACGAGTGATCCTGAGGTAAAATCAGTGAGTTGAGTGTGTGAGGTCCTAAACTTATTTAACTACTTTTGTACAATCATGAACCCAGATGTAGAAAAAGGAAGGAGATTAATGAGCTAGTTAAAGAAGAAGTCTAGGAGAATGAGGAGGAATTGAAAGATAGGAGTCATTTGACACTTATTACAAGAAAACTTCTTAAAACTCAAGTTATGAAGAATGATGTTGATAATTAAAGAGACAACTTATTTCACACACGATGTTTAGTCAAGGAGACTCCTTGTAATTTTGTTATTGATAGTGGAAGTTTCACCAATGTAGTAAGTACCATGTTGATCAAAAGGTTGCAAATTTCAACCCAAAATCATCCTCAATCTTATAAGCTTCCAGTGGAACAATGAAGCTAGTTTCTCAAGCATTAATATCTTTTACTTTGGGAAAATATAAAGATAAAGTTTTTTGTGATGTGCTACCAATGCTTGTTGGAGACATGTTACTTAACCGACCTTACCAATTTGACAGGAGGTCATGTATGATGTTTATTTGACCATATATGCATGGTATGAAACTATTATTCAGCCATATATGCATCGTATGAAACTATTATTCAGCCATATATGCATCGTATGAAACTATTATTCAACCATATAAAACCCTACTTAAAAAATAATAATAAAAAAAAAAATCTATGTACAACTTAATCATATCTCTCCACAATAGTATAATATTGTCCACTTTAATCATAAACTTGTGTGGATTTGCTTTTGAAAACCCAAAAGGCTCTCAATCCTCCTCTAAAAAAAGTACACCATACCGCCTCTCCTAAAGCATATGGCTCTCGAACAATGGAGGTTCACTTCCTTCTCTAGAGCCCTAAACAAAGTATATGGCTAAGTTAATAGCATAACTCTGATACTCTGTTAGAAACTACGACTCTCTACATATGATATTGTCTACTTTGAGAATAAGTTCTCCAAAATATCTCATACCAATGGAGATTAATACTTTACTTATAAACTTAGGTTCAATCTCTTAACGAGGACATGTGGGGCTCCTCTACCAACAATTCTCCACACAATTTCCCACGATACTCATGAGCAGCAACGACACAATCGAACCTGATATGAACCAAAAGACGTCAATCATACAAGATGCTTCAATGGAGATGTGAAAAAAATATTGTTCAAATTATCAAAAGATATTTCAATTCATGTCACATTGAAGAAGAATGAAGTTTTATGTTATAAATTTTGGGTAGATTAGAGTAATTTAGAGTTATTGTATTTCATTTATATATTTTAAGACTTTTTATTTACTATAGGTTACAATTACATAATGGTTAATTATGGCCATTAAGTATGAATGTTACAACTCTTGAAATGTCTTTAATAGTTTCATTTTGAGACTATATAAAGTCATGTATATTATATGTGTAAGAGAGTTGGAAAATATAGTAAAAGAAACATTTGTGCTTTTCTTTAGATAATGTTAAGTTTATTTGCAATTCTATGTAGTTTAGGTTGCATGTAGAATCATTCAAGCTCGACATGATCAATCTTGCTTGTAGAGTGATTCGAATCTCAAACAAGTGTTCTTGCCTTGAGATATTTGATCAACAAGAATCATTCAAGCTAGACGTGATCGATCTTGCTTGTGGAGTGATTCGAATCTTTAAACAATGTTCTTGCCTTGAGATATTCGATCAACAAGGTAATCCGAATCTTACTTCCCTTGTAGTGATTCCTTATCATATCACAACCGGTCACTTGCAACATCTTCGCAATCCAAAGTCACTGCCTGAAGACATCTTGGCGCCATGGCCATCGGTGGAAGTTTTTGTTGTGAGGTACTTCAGCCATGTTTTCGAGAATTTGCGGAAGTAGGAATAATAAAGGAATATGTAGACTTTTTTAAGTAACCATTTCTTTCCTTATTTGAGGTGTAAGTTTTCTTATAGTTCCTTTATTTATAACCATTCTTTTACATGGGGGGTTTATGGTGGTAAATAAGCTGTTTTTTTTTTTTTTTTATACATTAATAATGATTTACACTGAACATTTGTGTAATTAAGTAACGGTGAAGTTGGTCAAATTTGAATCGAAGAAGTATCTAATTTTGTGAGACCATGGTAGGGATACGTGAATGAACCAATTCGAATGAGAATGATTTTGAGAATAGAATACCTAAGAAAGACTTTAAAATAATTGAAAATTATGGTATACCTATCCTTTTTCGGTGGCTCAATCATAGGAACACTAAAATGAGCTTAAGTTGCTTGAAATAATTACACGTTAGGTGACTTCTTAGGAATTTTCTTAGAATGCATGTGAGTGAAGATAAAACATGCTAAAAGAACCTATATTGGTCAATGAGAATAATCGTCACTTCTAAAAGTAAAAAAATAAGTTGAATTTGAATTCTAAATTTTAATTGAAATCCTAGACTTAAAGCTCGTCGCAGGGATGCCCCCTTAAACATGGCTTCATTGATACTGCGCGCAATTACTGTCGTGAACTGGAATGAGCGAATAAAAGAGGCCGGAGAAGAATCTATATAAAGAATGTACTACTTTATTTAGTTTCTTTTTGAGTTTATTTAGAGGCATTAGAGAAATAAATAGCGTGATTTCAGACTACTTTATTTAGTTTCTTTTTGAGTTTATTTAGAGGCATTAGAGAAATAAATAGCGTGATTTCAGAAGGATGATCCAATTGATGTTTATGGTTTAGCCAAAGCTTATATATAAATATAAGAAGAAGATTTTGATGAGTGGTTACACGGATTAAGAAAGAAGGAAAGCGAATTATATATAAATATAAGAAGAAGATTTTGATGAGTGGTTACACGGATTAAGAAAGAAGGAAAGCGAATAAAGCGATAAAGTCACTAAAAGCCATGCGGTTCCTATAAAGAAAAGAACTAAAAGCCATCCAACAAATAAGGATACATATACAAAACACAGAAGCTCCTCCCATTCATGAATTCGCAAAATCACGTCTCCACATAAATATACTAAATGATAACGTAGTCTCTCTTATGGCTTTATTGGAAGAACTAAATAAATACGGCATTGATATTCCTATTCCTGAGAGTTGCGAAAGGCTTATAGTCCGTGTGTGCAATGAGACCGACAATGAGTAGGCGAATGAGTGAAGCCGAGGAAAAGGTTCAGTAGCTTTTTCGGTTTCTTCTTCTTTTACAGTTCAGGTTCCGGAGCTAATATTTCTTTCAATTGTTTCGTCTTTCAAGCAGAATCAAAGGAAAGCAAAGAGAAGAGAATGACCATATGTCATGTTCAGTTCGTAAACTCTCATCTTGTCTTGCTTGAGTCTATGTTTACTGTTCGAGAATCAATAGGAAAAGGAGTGAAAGAAAGGAGGAAAGAATAGTTCAACCCTCGTTCAATGACCTTAAAAATAGGGAGAGATTCAGTAGTGATTGAGTTCAGTCTGTTCCGAATTACCTCATAAATGGCCCTAAAAATAAACGATAGAGTTTTTTGATTAATGGTCTTTACCAGGGAAATGACCTTAAAAATAGACAGAGGCATGAACTCTCATGAATTTCAGTTTACCGAGTTCAAGAGTGAAATGAAGGAAAAAGTAGGGGAGGACAAATCTTTCTTTCATTTCATATGCTTTCCCGAGTGTTTGAGTGAAATGAACAAAAAAATAGGGAGAGGCGAACAAGAACATACTTCTTCTTGAACTGTAAACAAGGGAAAGCCGTTGACTCTCCCTTCTTTCATTCTCGTCAGGTTCAGGATTGAATGAATTGACTCTCCTGTCAAGGAATAGAATATTTGATTCTTTCACTGTAAACTCTGTCTTTGTCTTCTTCCTTTTCCTATTGATTCTAGAACAGTCAAGTCTTTCTTGTCTTGCTTCAGTCTTTCAATTCTCTTTTCTTTTATCGACGGTAAAGGTTTAGGGGCGAAGCCATTTTACCGAGTTGTAGAGGTTCAGGAGTTGTACTTGTTTCTTTTCGCTTTCATTTCTCTTTTATTCTTTCACGAGGTAAATAGGGTCAGGTCGTATCGTATTCCCGTCAGGTGTAATAGATAGAAGCTAAGGTTACGGAGCAGGATCAAGAAGAAATAGAGTAGAGTCATGAAAGCAAGTTTTTTCTCTTCCACTTCTATACCGAAGTAATTAACCATAGATAAAACATCTATTGGAAGAATTCCATTTTCTTAACGATAGGTATTATTCACACGATCCCACTCTTAGCACAGCATCCTTAATTCTCCTATTTCACCTATCTTCATTTTTGCACACAAACCTCTTAAACTTTTTCAAATTCCTTGCTTATTAAAAAAGTCTTTTTCTCCCTCCTAATTAATTACTCTTTTTTGGGTCGACTAAAGTTTTGATTTGCTTTTCCCACCTTTTAGAATGAATAATTTAGTTGATTTTATTCGTAATGAATTTGACCTCATGTATCAAATATTTATCGGATATATTGAATCTTTCTATATACTACTATAGGGATGCATTAAAACCGAATTAGGAACTCCTAAGAGATCACAGAAAAGCCGGCTTTTGTCTTTTTTATGATAGGTGGGAGCAAATATCAAGTAAGTTGCAGATGCTTGGAAAGAGGTTCTTCAGGAAGTAACCTTCAGAATTTGAGATACATAGCTAACAGGGTGGCTAACTTTAAGCTGTTCAGCACGTTTGAGATACTTTTGAATAAGCTTTTCAGGTACAATTAGAGGAGAAGATGTTCATATATGAAGAGGTAGATATAGAAAAATAGCGATGATAATAGTGATATTGTTGGACAATATACACCTAAAAAGGGAATCTAACTTTTTTTCCTGATATTATACGTTAAATTTATGTATTTAAAGAAGTCTTTTATACAATAAAAATTATGCATCTAATGGTTTAAAAACACACGTATTAAAAAGTGTGAAACCAAATAATTCATTTTAATTAATACAATTATTGATTTAGAAGTAGGTTAGAAGAACAGATGATAAGTAAGAATGACGCTAGAAAAAAAGAAAAAGAAATATCCTCAGTTGTTTGTCGATTTCTTCGATCAATATCGGACATTAAATGTGGTTGCATTTTCAATTAGTTTGAAATTTGAAAAGGTAGAATGAAGGTGGAAGATTGTAGTGTGAAAGAGACGGGCATTTTGAGGTGGGCAATGGCATATGTTCTTTCCTTTTAACTTTTGGTTTGAGGGAATTCTATTTTTGTCAACCCCTGCTGCCTTTAGCGCACAGATAGGACGTAGTAGAGTATCGAGCCTATTGTGGGCGTGGAAGATGGCTATCAAAATTGGGCAATGCTTGGTTTGGGTTGGCTCCTAAACAAAGCAAACGCCATTTTTACATATTCCCGCCCCCATTTGCCTCTCCCATTCCACTTCATCCACATCAATTTATGACTAACATTTTACAATTAATTACTTGTTCACCCCTTTTTTTTTTTCTATGTTCTAAGAAATCAAATTTGCCTTTTTTTCAATACATTTTCACATGGATTCGACAATGGTCTCATCGTGCATTTGAAATTTAAGAAAGAAAAACTTATGTTTTTAAACCACACAATACTTGTGCAAATAAATTTTAATTTCATTTAATTTAAATTTTGAATACTTGTTGCAACGAATATATTCTTATGACTATATAAAATTGAATCAACAAAAAAAAGAAAAAGAAAAGAATAATGCCAACCATCAAAGTTGTTTCTTTTTCGGTAAAACATTCTAGGCCGCTCCAAGTTCTTATTCAAAGTTGTTTCTTTCCCAACCATGTATTTGTAGGAATATTTTTGAGGTAACTGTGTTAAGCATCGAGGGAGAATTTCTTTATTTGTTTTCTTTAAAAATGTCAAGTTCTTATAGTAACTGTGTTAAGCATCGAGGGAGAATTTCTTTATTTGTTTTCTTTAAAAATGTCAAGTTCTTATATGAGAGTCTCTTTTGTAAAATTCTTCTCGAGATTCACAACTCCATGCCCTCGATGCCTTCGTGCAAACATTTCTTATGAGTGTCTAAAAGTGATTGATATTTGTCTTAAGTTCTAGGTATTTTCAGTAATTGATTCCTTCATGAAACTTGTAGTACTTCTTACTCTTAAACTAAAGAGACAACTAGCTCGAGAGGGGTTATAAAGAAAATTTTTAAGAAAATACGAGAACACTTAAGTTTTACTCAAGTCAACTATGTTTCATATCCTTTTTAATTTAAAATATTTAAAAATGAAAAGAAAGATTAAAAAAAAAAAAAAAAAAAAGGAAAATATCCACGTAGATTAAATATAAATGGAATATTATAAATATAAATGGGCGTTAAAGAGAGAGAGAAAAAGGAGGATGAGGAAAAATTAATGAATAATTGTGTTTGAATTTGTTTAAGTAAGAAAAAGAAGAGCGGGAGGGAAGAGGGTGTCTGCGTGTGTGTGTGTGTGTGCGTGCGTGCGTGCGTGGTTGGGAGCTTATTTTGGGGTATCGCAGCAGCAGGAGCTTGGGAGAAAGTAAGGAAGCAGGGGAAGTTGCAGAGCCAAAACCTGAGGGACAGAGAC